>NW_016808851.1:2329507-2350548 GCF_001698545.2 Rhinopithecus bieti
TATTTTGTGAACAAAAAAAAAAAATGTCATATACCTTATTAGTGGAAAAGGAAAATAGAAACTTCTTGAGTTACCTGAGCATAAAATATTCACGTTGAGACAGGGCCTTAGAGAGCATCCAATTCATCTGCTAATTTTGTAGGTGAGTAGCTAAGGACAGTTCATGTTTACTCTTCTAATTGCTAAGCAGCACTCTGAGCATTTCTATTGGGTTCTGTCATTTAATCCCCACAGCAGTCCTCTGCGGTGTGTACTTATTAACTTCATTTTACAGATGATGTGAAAGAAAGCTCAGGGAAGTGAAATAACTAGCTCTAGCCCACACAGCCAGTGGCAGAAGATTTCAACCCTGTGATTTTAACTACCAGAACCTGGAGACTCTAGACAGTGCGAATGACTTGCTCCAGATCCCACAATTAAAGGAAGAGGCCTAGCAGGAACTCGGGGTTCCAAAATCCCTGCCCACCGCACTCTCTGCTGTGAAATGTTTTGCCAGTTGGTGATATGAATAACGGTAATTCAGGTCGTATTCATGTCACAGGTATCTCACATGTAGAAGCAAAGAAGAGAATCACGAACTTGCATCCTAAAATACTTGGAAACAAGTGGTTTCCTCGTGTCTAAAATAAATGCCTCTGGTTGTAAGGCCTCACAGTATCCGGCAGATCATCAAATCTGTGTGGACGTGGGGACATTTTGTTTTGAGGCAGTTATATAACCATGAGCAAGTAAATTAGTCCCTCTGGCCTTCAGTTTTCTCATTTACAATGATGAGGGGTGCATTCATATCCTAAAATTGTTTTGGTTCTCATGGTTTATGATTCAATGGTTTGCCTTAAAGTGTCTTAAGAAGGACAGGATAGCTACCCACAAACTCTGGATCAAATTTTCTTCAAAATGTCCTTTCCTTGACTTTAAAATACGCCCTGGCAACCAACACTCAACACCTGCAGCTAGATGAGTTATAACAGAGTGACAGAAGAGAGCTCCACAATTCCTAGTTATTAAATACCTGACTAATTTTCATTAGGAGGCATTTAAGGACTCTATTGATGGGAATATTTACATATATAATTGATAATACAATCTGACAGAGCTGAATAGCTCCTCTTTGTCAATGTTAAATTCTTTGTGCAATTAGGTCAAAGATCAAGATCAAAACAAGGGCTGCCCATTGACCAGTTCACTCCTGAGAAAAATGGCAAACCATTGACTCATAAACCATGAGAGCCAAAACAATTTTAGGATATTAATGCACCCCTCATCATTGCAAATGAGAAAACTGAAGGCCAGAGAGACTAATTTACTTGCCCATTTTTGATAAAAATGTCACCATTTACAGAATATGGGCTCCTATGTTGGAGTCTGTTGAAGGACATGGCACATTTAACAGCACCAGAGCATTTTTAATTAAACTTAAATTTGTGCATGACTTCTAATGTTGAAGAATGCCAAGCTAGGAAGAAGTCATGGGCTGAGATAGGGACAGAGAGAACACACAATACTCAGTGACTATCCATGCAGCTGGCTGCCCTTGAAAATATCCAAACTATCCACTGGGAAAATGCCTGTCCCCTTGGGGTAATTACCAGAGTTTCAACACGCCCAAAGCTGCCTCTTCTTCAGGGGGAACTTGTTCTAGTGATTTTAGTATCAAGAAGTTAATGGTCCCAGGGAAAGGGTTATTTTTAATATTTATCTACTGTCCTAAAAGTCACTTAAGTTTTTAGAGTCTTGGGAAATTTGATAAGGGAAAGAACAAAGGCGACTTGTTGACTACTCACTGGTCATTCTCCTCTGGCCTCATTACATACATGGATGCCAGTTTAGATCGTGTTTATATAGGAAAACTTAAATGTGTGAGCCTCCTTAAGGAACATCATCAATACAGATATATCAGATAGTTCTGTCCAGAAAAGAAGTGCTTATTCTCTACAAGTAAATTTTTATTTATTTTTCTCACTTCCCTCACTCCTTCAAATTTCCAGGTAAATAGTTGCCCAGGAGTTGTTTCATCTCTGTCCCAAAATACCTAGACAACTGCAGGATAAGGAGAATGGCAGGGAGGGAGTAGTGACTCAAACCATACTCTTCAAAAGAAAGGGTATAGGACACACACTTGTGAGAAGTCTGAATGCCATGCACATGGGGTATGACTCACTTTGAAAATTGTTCATAATCAAGGAAATGAAAATGAGTTAATTTTGTGCATATATCATTTAAAGCCAAATGAGAAAAAACTTCTAATTTATTTTGTTACTTGTCAGCTAACACTGGCAGTATGTAACAGGAATTTATTGTGCAGACATATCTAGATTGTCCATGATCTTGATCCAGTCCTTACGTGTCTTGTCTTTGAAACCCAGTGTTTCCTGGATATGTGGTTCGGGAGACAAGTTTCCAGAATCAAGTTAGAACCCAGGTCGTCTTTTTTTCCAAACCAAACATTCTGGCTAATCCTAAACTACCTGAGGCAGCCTGTGGTGGCCTCAGCTCTAAAACCATTGTTTAAAGGCTCCTACCCATCAGCAGCCCTTCAGCTGAGTGGTATGGTTAACAGGGTAGGGTCTGGAGTCAGGGGAGACCTGGGTTCAAATCCTACATCTTTACACCTCTCATCCCCGGTGTCCTTGTCTATAAATTGGGAATACAGCCATGTTATAGGATTCTCATGAGGGTTAAAAGAGGTAACATATATAAAATGCTTAGCATGTATACAATTAAGCACTAAATAATTGAAACACAGTAAGTACTAAATAAATGTCAGCAACTTATCACTATTATCTGTATAATTATACCAATGGTGTGCTGACTCATACCCTTAGGGGTTGGCTGGATTCAGCCTTTTCTCTTAGGAAAACATACCTGATTTATTAATAGTGCTTTCAAGGATGTGATAAATTTCTCAAACTGCCTGTCCTGTTCCCTGGAAACACCAGGAAGGCCTACCTCAAATAGCAACAGAGAAAACTATTGGAACCTTACCCTACAGCTGTCCTTGGGGCACCGGAAACCAACCTGCCTTAGAGGGGAGAGGCTCTGTGCAGAGGCCCTTTGAATGCTTTGAATAAATAGATCCCCAGATAATTCTGACAGAAAAGACTTGAAAACAAATTCTACAAGAAACTGAATAGTGTTTATAGTGAGGCTCTAGTGTACATGCAAAAAAACCCCACTGCCCTTGCTTAAATATATCTGATTAACTTGAATACATTTTTCAATGAGGCCTTTTTTCCCTCTTTCAGTGTTTTGGTCAGTCATTTGCCACTTCTCATTCCATCTTAGTTCTCTGTAAAGAAGGTGCCGGAGACCTAAGGTGCCCAAGGCAATTTTGCATTTTACAATTCTAAGCTTTAGAATGAAGTCATCAATTTGCTCCATCCAGACTACAGAACAATTATTCCTTTGCCTTGCTGGAAATTGGAGTGAAATCTTTCTAGTTGTCAATTTCAACTCAGCTGCAGTAGCGTTTTTAAGAATTAATGGCGATAAGGTTAGAAAATTTTAAATCAAATGTAGGGAAAAAGTACCAGCTAGCGCATCATAAGCACTTGCTTTGAAAGCATGCTTCTAAAGTGTGTTTAACCTTAAATAAAAATCACGAATATGGTTATTATGAATGCACGCACAGATTTTTATGTTTCTAATTTTAAGAAGCTCTAGGGAGCTCCCTATAATGATTTAGGGAATCTCTAGATTCTGATATACTGCAAGTCTTTTAATGGTAGGAATCACATTGAATTAATTTTGTAGGCCCAGGGCCTAAATTTAGTCGGTGTTCAGTAACTATTGGCATCAATTCATATGTAGGTTTAAAATACTGTATGAAGGCATAGAATCACCACCATCAAATCAAATTAAAATATGTAACAGGCTAGTATAATGTTAACATCTGACTTTAAACAACAACAAAGAAACCAAATGAGTAACTCCTCCCTTCAAACTAGTAGTTTCTTCCAACTCAGTCTCTTTCTCCTCTCAGGAAGAATGCACATCTAAAAATTTCCCATTGCAGACCGCTGGAAACAACATTCTAAACTAGTTATGCTTCTGCAATAACCTTTCCAATTTGCTGGACCAGTGCAAGATTCAACACAAGATATCTCAAGTCTCAATGTAAAGGAACACCATGACAGCCTTGACTGTGGGTGAAGTTCATTCTTCCCCAGCAGACTCTGCATTTCATTGGCAGGGTTGGGTGTGCCCCAAACAGAGCTGCCGAGGGTAACGAAGCCCAAGAATGTTCAACCACAACCTGTCTGCGAAGGTGTTTGATGACGTTTGCCGTTCAGGTGAAGATTATTTATGTTCCAGTTCCACCTGAGTAGCAAAGTGAACACTATGCTGAATGCTCAGAAAGATGTCAATCAACCGTGCTGGACAGAGCAGAGCTGAAAGGTGCCTTGCGAGTGTCATAGTGAGAATGTGGCTGTCCCAGCTGCAAAGCCCTGTTAGAAGGCATAAGGAAGCACTTGCTGCCCTAAGAAATGATGCTGTTGACATTTTCGAAAGGTCTATGTGGCTGTCTGAAACAATGGGGAGAGCAGATAGACGCAATATTTGGGAACCTCAGAGTGACTGCTGTTTGCATCATTAACATAAGCACTTTCCCCTTTCTCATCACCATCAGTTGTATCAACCAAAGAACTGATCTCCGGTATCCTCAAAGGAATGCTTGGGGATATTCTTCCCCTCTGTTCACGGCACATCAGCAATTTGTGGGGAAAAGATGGACTGTGTAATACAATGATCTGTCTGAATTGTTCCTACTTATAGGGGGCTGAGTAAACCTTAGAGCATCTGTGGATGCTCGTCATTATCTTCAAAAGTCCCCATGAGTTTTTCTCCATATTTTATTATTGCTATTTTGTTTAGGATAGAAAAAAAAAAACTCATAAAATTGTCTTCAAGCCAAACCAAAGGAAATGAAAAGAAAAGAAAACAAAACAAAACAAAAAAACACACAGTAAAGGGAGGTTTAAAACCAGAGAACATATGAAAATATGTTCTGCCTGACTTCAGCCGAGTGGGAAGGACCAAACGAAAGAGCCAGTCCCTTATGCACAGCTGGAAAACTAAAATTATTACACAAGGGTTGTTTACAGTTCTACATTTCCTTATCCCCACCCTCCTTCCAGGAATTCAGATTCCTGCTCAGTGGTGATAAGTTTCCAGAGGGGCAAGCTACTTTAACCGTGAATTGCTAGAGACTGGAATGAAAACAGGCTCCGAGGACAGTGTTTTCATTTTTTAGAAAGCTGTCTGGGGAAACTTGAACTGATCAGTGGAGGAGCAGAGGAGCACAGACACCACACCGACAACAAAGAAGGCAAAGCACTGCTAACTGCGGGAGTGAGGGGCTGCTGGAGGCCAGGCGGGAAGCGCAGAGTGGCAGCTGTGAGTCGGCTCTTGGGAGGTGACTGGGTAGGGGCACTGGCTGCTGCGGGTTCCAGAGTGAGCTTGCCAAGTGCCAGAAAGTGAGTGGCTGGGTGTGCTGGCTGAAGGGAAGTTTGAGGATAAGCAGAAGAGAGAAGGTACTTAGAAATTTTCAATGAACACCAAATTAGGACTTGCCATTTTGAGACTCCAAAACCCACAATCTGGATAAAACATGAAAATAAAATAAAAAGTTGGGGATGTTAGTATATTTTATTCAGATATGCGGGTTTTGTGAATGGTAAAAGAATTCACTGATCGATTACCTGTCTTATTGTAAACTCTAGAAATAAAGAGGATGATAAAAGTCTGCCATGAATCAAATGGCAGTGGTGCCGCCAGTTGTAATCAAATCCTTATTGACAATTTGATGAAAAGTACCAGATGGGCTATGTTGAGACAAACAGAATTTTAACGGAGTCCAAATATTTTATGCTCCGAAATTTACTTGAACATTTCATTTAGAAACATCTCTTCCAATTTATGAGGAAAGGGTGTGGACTGAAATGAGTAATTTCCCAACTACCCTGAGGCAGACCA
Organism: Rhinopithecus bieti; assembly: GCF_001698545.2. Lineage (NCBI taxonomy): Eukaryota > Metazoa > Chordata > Mammalia > Primates > Cercopithecidae > Rhinopithecus > Rhinopithecus bieti. The sequence continues at coordinate 2,335,484 of NW_016808851.1, forward strand.
GATACAGGCCTACCTAAGTCATGGACAATTTTCATCATCCTCTTGGGGTTCTAGAACAGTGTGGAAACCAGGAGAAGGAGGTACCTGCTATGTGGACTGCTGACAGAGGGTCCAGGCTGTGAGAGACTACATTTGCCTCGTGGCTGTTTGCAATGAACAGGGGGTAAAGAAAGAAGAATGTTCAGTCCAGGCAAATAAAGACAAGCTACTAATGAAAATTAAACTAAAAGTGCAGCAAAGGAAAAATAAATCAAATGAAATGATCAGTACCCATGAATTAAGGAAACTGGCTTTTCTTTTGTTGAAGAAGTGAAATAAATTTACATCTATGTGATTAGCCACTGATAAAACATAAATTGGGATTCTGGAGTCTACACTAGGGTGGGCATATTTCTCTTGACTTTTCATGGTAGTAACACATGTGTATATTTACATACAATAAAGGAAAAATGCACTATGCCATACCATGTATTTCAAAGACACTTTACGTATTTTTTTTTCATCTTTTAGAATACTAAAACAGTGTTAAAATTCTTGGCCCATAAGAAATAACAATGGCAATATGAGATTGGTCTTTGTAGTGATGAAGCCCACCTTAAATATTCAAGTTAAAGAAAGGTTAAAATTTGACTTGAAAAGCCAGTATTCCTTTACATTCTTAAACTAGGATCTATAGGAAACTAGTGAATGTAGTTAAAAAAAAAAAAAAATCCTAAAAAAGATAATACATTTATCAGCATAGAACATAAATGTTTATAACAAAAAAAGTCAAATGAAATCAAAACTTCTAAAACTAAGGAAAATGGAATGAATATAATCATAAAGCTGGACAAAAAATATATAACAAAACAAAAACAATCTTCTAATTACACAGAGAAATCAAGGCATAGAGGGTAGCAGGGGCTGAATTTGTCCTTTCATCCTCTTTGTGTTCAGTGAGGCAGCCCCCGCCAAGGCCTGTGGGTGAGTTGTTGCCATCTTAGGGGCGGGACAATTGCCGCAAACCTTCAGGACCACCACCCAGAAGCGGCTTAGCTTGAGAGTCAACAGAACCTCCACTTTCCTTAACGAGTCAATGGCTCACAGGCGTTCACGGTTCTGTGCACCTCCAGCCCAGGTGCCACTGCAAGTGGGGGCCTACCTTTTAAGATAGTTGTGGCAGCCGTGGCTTGAAGAAAGGAGCCACCAAAGGGACAAATGGGCACCATTCTCAAAATTTTCTTATTTGAGGAAGAAAAATAAATGCTCTCCCTGCATACCAGCCACACGTTGAGTCCTGATTTTTTTGAAAACCAGAATCGCTCTTTTCCATTCCTGAGCGCATGCTGGGAGGGGATGTGGCAGGACGGAGGAAGCGTGCTACCCTGTGTGACAGCCCTCCTCTGGAGGGGACGCCTGCCTGTGAACCCTGTGGTGGGTGCAAATGCCGTCACTTCCCAGTGTTCCCTCCCACGGGCCAACTGAAAATGACCAGTGGAAAGTTACCGTTTTCTGTCTGTTTGGGGTGCTCCTTCCTGATGTGGGACTCACAGACCCTGAGGTGTCCAGTTCATCAGCAGAAGACCAGGAAGACAAATCCTATGTGGGAGAAAGATTCTGTTAACAACTCCACCTCCCAGACCCACGGGGGCCCCGTGTTGTACCGTGTTGTACCACACTATCTCCCACTCCATCTCCATCCACCCCCGTGTCTCCACCATAAAACCAAACCATTCCTTGGGAAACATGGAACCAGACAGGAACAAGAGGAATAGGGCCAAATTCTTCTAGTGTGTTGGGATTTCCTAGTTGTCTGTTTGGCTGTTCTGGAAAATACAGCTATGATTTTGTTATTGCTAAGTTTCACTTATAGCTTCATTATTTCTTGGAGACATGGATGTGAATGAATTGATACTGGTTTGGGAGGGGAGGAAGCCTGCCGTAGAGCCTGCTGGTCACTCAGCCTGAACAAAAATCAATATATTCCAGTTAGAAACAAAAGATAGTCATCCAGGAGTCTGCCTTTTCGCATTAGAGAGACTTTATTATTTTGGACACTGCTGCTATTCAGAGTAGATTGTTCTTTTGCAACTTACAGCAGGGCAAAGTGTGTGTTCATGGCAGGGTTTCCCAACAGAATGGTTGAAATCTTACCAGGCATCATCACACTTGTAAATGCATTTCTCAAAACCAATAATACCACAATGGAGGCGATTGTAGAAAAAACATGAAAAATTAAATAAGCAGAGGACCATTTTATAATGGTTTTTTTTTTCCTGTATACATAATGGAGAATTCATGCCTGAGAGGGGTTAAATACAAAACTCAGATACAACAATTGGTTTGCTCTACCATGGCTGTGTAACTAAAGTATGTAAATTCTTAAACAGCGTGAAATAAAATGCCACAGCAGTTGTGGTAATAGCATTAGTAACGATGACAAGAGAGCTTTTGGATTTAATAGAATCAAAAGCAGTGTCCTGTTGTAAAAGTTTATGTGGCTGCTTTTTTAGTTTGAGATAGGACTTGTAAGAGCAGTGGCTGAAAGAAGACACTCCATTCTGACAAGTACTATATTTAAAGTCTTTCTAAAATGCCTGAAGATGATGCTTCTTTGGTCTCCAGTAAGAAATGCTACACAATGATATCTGTTTAGAGCTTACCTGCTGACTACTTGACACGTCTAATAACTTCTCCAGTTCCTTGATATGACGACTGACCTCCTTCAAGAGAAGTTTGAGCCGATTTCCAATAACATGGACTTTTTCTTTGGCTTCTAAACAGTCTGTTCCTTCAGCATTCACCAGTAGTTGGCAAGACATGTCTTGCAAAGAGGCTACTCTGAGTTGGGATTCCAACAGCTCATGCTTTATTTGCTATGCATACAAAAATAAATAATTTTTCTAAGCATTTTTGATAAACAGCAAAAGCTCCAAAAGTGCAGAATGAGATCAACTTAACTTGGTGGGAAATTATACCTGAGTATCAAACGTGGAGCTCACACACTAAAGGATGCAGCAGCTCATGGCCTGAGTTCTACTCCTGCCTCTGCCAAAAATATTCTATAAGACCCCTGACCCTCTCTGATCTCAGTTTGATTTGACGTCTGGTCGACAGTATTATTGGAAGGTTCGAATTGGTTAATGTATACATGACAGTACTTAAAATGTAGATTAGTATGCAAGTGAGACATAAGATAGTCTTTTAAACAGAAAAGTACATCATCAAATACAGCAAAACAGAAGTATGTCTAGGTATCCTCTGATATCTAGTCAAGATTTTTTTTAAAAAGGGGTGATTCATCATTCACAGCTTAATGCCAGAGGTCAAAGTGAAGTAACAACGCAGTTCCACGGCTATTTCCTCTAGGTTTCTAAGACTATGATGGTACTGAATTAAAAGGTACCAATTCTGTAGTTTAGGTGAGTGTTAAATGTTAAGACATAACATTTTAAAAATACAGAGAACTACAAAGTACATAGTATTTTCTTCTAATGGAACTCAAATATGCTTCCTTATCTTCTATAAAGTCACTTAAATACACTGTACATTATATTGTCCAAAGATCCTCGTACAAGGGGCTACCAGCTAATTTCCTTTTGAATTTAGTGCTAGAAAACGTTTCTCCTTCCTTGAGAACTGTTATGTTTTGTTTTTGTCAGATAATGAAAGTAAGTTTACTCCTTGTTTCCCATTTTGTCTTAGCTTTCAGAAAACTTGATGCTAAGATTCATGTTTAATCTGCTATATTTAATTCCTCTTTAAAAGAGCTGGCTGGATGCGGTGACTCATGCCTGTAATCCCAGCACTTTGGGAGGCTGAGGCGGGTGGATCACCTGAGGCCAGGAGTTCGAGGCCAGCCTGGTCAACACGGTGAAACCCTGTCTCTACTAAAAATACAAACATTAGCAAGGCGTGGTAGTGCACACCTGTAGTCCCACCTCAGGAGTGGGATGAGGATGAGGCAGGAGAATCGGCAGGAGAATTGCTCCAATCCCGGAGGTGGAGATTGCAGTGAGCTGAGATTGCACCACTGCACTCTACCCTGGGCAACAGAGCGAGACTGTCTCAAAAAACAACAACAAAAACAAACAAACAAAGACTTAATTGTCTCGTTCTATTCTAATATTTTAATGAACTTTTATTATAAGTCACCAAATATACTTTTGGGCCACAGATGTAACATAAAGTTTAAATTAAGCTGCCTTAATAAACACCACAAGCTAGTTAAGATTGATTGAGAACACTAAGATTTTTACAATTGAGCAGGTATCATCTGGCAGATTCTAAAGCTTCTAAATCAGATTCTAAATCAGATTCTAAAGCTGGCAGATATCATCTTCTATGCGCATGCTTGCTTTACCAAGATTGGAAACCACAGGGAGTTAAAAAAAGTGTAAAATAGAGAGTATAACGCAAATAGTTAAAAAAAAAATAACACTTACCACTTATATCCATTTTCTGCAAATGAAATGCAACCCTGCTAAAAATAACTGGAGGCTGCCAGAGTTCACACATCTTACCATAAGCTGTTTGTGATGGTCCTGAAGTATCTCTGCATCAAGGTTAGAATCAATAGGGACAATTTCATTTTTCCTTCTGTCAATGTTCTCCAGCATAAGAAGCAAACCATGGCTCATTTCATGGAAACCCTACAGAAAACAGTTTAAAGTAACTGTAGATAAAATATTTTTATTTCTCTCACAACTTAAATGTCTTTCAACTGCCACCATTAGCAAACACACATTGGTTTCAAGAACGTACATGCAACTCCTTTCTGAGGAAGGCACTGGTGCTTTTGCAATGACCTGATCATGAGTTCACGTTCTTACCAAAAGCATCTAATTTACTACTTGGAGAAAAATTTAGACAAAAGGAAAATTGGCATCAAAATACCTTATTTCTGAAAAAAGGGTAGTGCTATTTTATAGTTTAGAAGGAAGCAACTCTGCTGCCCTCTCTTCTCTGTGTATTCAAATCTTTCCATCTTTTAAGGCCTACCTAGGCTGAATCTCATATCCCCTTCATTCATTTATTCATCTATTTATTTATTCAACATGAAGTTACTAAAGATCTCCTACAGATAAGGCACTGTACTAGGAGTGGGTGCAGAGGTGAAACAGCAGTTTAGGTACCTGCTTTCAAGGAACTATTACTCTTGGGGCACATATAAACCTGCAGAGCAGGCTTCAAATCCTTCCAGGGCTTTCCATTTGTGCTCAGAATATGATCCAATCTCCTGGCTTGGACCTACAAAGCCATCTGGTTCCTGACCACCTCCTCAGTCTTTCTTATCACTCCCTGGCTCGGCTCACTGACTACACTCTGGTCACAATGACCTCTTTGCTGTTACTAAAGACACTAAGTCATTTCTTGCTTCTGGGACTTTCCATGTATTCTATCACCTTCATAGCAACATCCTTCCAATGTTAGCTCAAAGAGCCAAATAAATTCCCTGACTACCCTCTCAAAGTGGCTTTTCTCAATTACTTTTATCGTCCATGTCTGTAAGTATCTTGTTTAACTATTTACTTGCATTTTATTGATCTTGTCATCCCCAACAAAAGCAGAGGCCATGCTTTATTCAATGTTTTAGCACCACATCTGCCATACAGTGGATGCCCAGCAAATAATTACAGTATGAATGGATAAATAATATTTGTAATGCTCACTTTGATGTTCAAGAAAGGCTTGCCCAGTAAATATCTGTTGAATAAATAAAGGAAATAAATGAATGAGTCATAGAAGGAGCATTGGGACTGAGATAAACGTGAGGAATAGTCTCCTCTTATCTGGACAGATGATAGGATCTAGAGATTTTGAACATGGTCTTGAACATGTAGAAATGCTCCAGTAAAATGAAAACTTTGGGGACAAGGTTATCTCACTGAAATACTGACTTTGGGGAGCAACTGCATCCCTCTAGAAACCATGACACATCAAGTCACACACTCAGCTAAACCGCTAATGTCTGGCTCTGACTCATCTCCTGCCCAAAGCTCTACAGACCTGGCACTGCATCAGGGCATCCTGCAGTAGGCCCCGCCACTCCTCTAGCAGAGAACACACTCGGTCCCAGCGCCCATTCATCTGTGACAAGCGATCCTGCAGGTCCCGACTCTCCTTGCTGTCAGCCTGGGTGAACTCAGGGCTGCAGAGATTGATGGAGAGGATGATGGCTTTGCGGTGGTCCACAGCTTTCTGGAGCTCCTGAAAAGAACAAAAAAGACAATCAAACAAGGACAATAATGACAAAGATATTTTCCCTTGAAAATGTTTCACCTGAATGAAAAGATTCATTAATTTAAACTGGCCTTAGCAGGATGGCTAGGTAAAAGACAGAGGGTGCACACCAATGATAACTGTATGCAGCTGGAAGAAATGAATTAGATGAGTACTTAACAACACGGATGAATCTTAAGAAAACAGGGTATAGAGTGAAAAAGTGAGAAACAGAATGCAACGTGGAACACAACAGCCTCACTACATTCACACACACAAATCCACATTTTTAAAGAATATATCTGAACAAACAATGTCTGCTAAATATTTCAGAATAGCTACCATTTTGAAAATCAAATGGGAACTTAGAGTTCAGCCAGGGTAGGGTTTGCAGTGGGGAGGAATAAAGAGAAGTGGAGTCTTGTAGGAAGCAACAATAGCGCTGGGCGATGGCCTCATTAAGGAGTATGATTGAGTCCACACTCTGTACAGAGGTTCAACCACAACGAAACTCAAATGTGTGGGCCTAAAAATGAAGCAAAGAAAGCAGACGTCAGGGCCCTGGACTCCAGATGTACTGAATCTGCAGGTTCAGTGGCCCACAGGTTGAGAATACTGCCGGTGCCACAAGCCACACTGATGTGAAGGTAGAATGAATTGCGTATTTCATGAGCTAACCAGTTAGGTTTGATTTCACAAAAACCAGGTGACTGATTTTTGGCTTTGTGTATTTCCAAAATATCCAATGCTCAATTCTAAGAACTTGAGCACAGGAGTCTGTATTAGTAATTGAGTATCTGGATACTGTTTTAAATGCCCCAATCCAGTTAGGGTGAGAGATCCTGGAAGTCACATTGACCTATGCTGCATTTTGAAATCATTTCTCGCTAGTCCTGCTATGTTCCCAATCTGTCTTCATTTGTCACTTTTCAATAGGTTCTTAACATACTGTAGAATAGATTCAATCACACAGACAACATGTGTTTAAGAGACATCGTGAAAATACTCGATTATTCCACAGATTTATTCAGAGAAAATACAGACGGGAAGGATCAGGAGAAAGTACAAAGGAGGGTGTCTTTTTTCTTGTTATGCAGGATGACTTTCAAGGTCTTATTTCCCTATGCTAATCTCTCTAAGGTCTCAGACCCTGGCCAGCATTTGCTTCATCAACTTTTTAAGGAATCTGCTTATAATGCAACACTGCCTTACTAGAGTAATTTAGGGACTCTAGATAAAAATGCATTTCATAATGCAAATATTGTAAATCTCCCATGTGGTACTTTGTCCTGAAATTCATGGGGTAATGTAGAGGCCTTTCTATAAGAATGCACCTTTTGGATCACCTGGAGGGGAGATTCATTTCTCGTTTGAAGTTTTCTATCTTTGAAAATTTAAAACAGGCCAGGCGCGGTGGCTCACGCTTGTAATCCCAGCAATTTGGGAGGATGAGGCTGGTGGATCACTTGAGATCAGGAGTTCGAGACAAGCCTGGCCAACATGGCGAAACCCTGTCTCTACTAAAAATACAATAAATAGCCGGGCATGCTGGTGTATGCCTGTAGTCCCAGCTACTCAGGAGGCCGAGGCAGGAGAATCACTTGAACCCAGGAGACGGAGGTTACAGTGAGCCAAGTGCACGCTAGCCTGGGTGATAGAGTGAGACTCTGTCTCAAAAATAAATAAATAAATAAATAAATAAATAAATAAATAAAATAAAACAAAATCACACAATCACTAAAAGAAAGCCAAAAAACATCAACCCCAAATTAAAAGCATATACTAAAACCACAGAAACACAAAAGCAGCACACACTTCATTCCTTATCCCGACCTCCGAGAGCCTGGGTAGCTACATTTTGAGGAGCAGCACATCTTAAGGCTGTCCAAACAGGAAAAAAAAAGCACTGATGGGTTTTAAAAACAAACTGAGCTCTCAGTTCATGAGATGCTCACAACAGTCTCCATATATTAAAGCATTTTAGTATTTGGGTTAAGGAGGATTTTAAAATCTAGACTGGAGTTAAATAAGGGAAGTTAACTTGTGTACTATATCCTGTGGGCCAAACCAAAATCAAATGCAAATGCCAGGCGTTTCACCACAATTACTCTATAGTTTTATTTACTACAGCAAAAATTGCTTCTACCACTACTGCAATCAATTTCAGAAGTTTCCCTTACTTAAGGTCAAATAATTTCATTACGTTCCCCCATAAATTCACGCAGATACAATTTTGGAGAGAATTTCTCTCCAGCTCTAGATATAGACCTGTAGGACCCTGGTCATTCTGTATTTCCCTTACAAAGAGTTCTCATAGGTCCCAGAAGTACCTGGATGCTTCATGAAATTTTAATTGGGCATTTCTTAAAATATTGATTCATTAAATCGTGCATGATTATTTACATGGCGGATAGTTCTACAACATGGTCCCCTTTTCTGCCCTTGAAAACCATCTTTTGGGTGGGCACAGTGGCTCACGCCTGTAATCCCAATACTTTGAGAGGCCGAGGTGGGTGGATTACCTGGGGTTAGGAGTTCGAGACCAGCCTGGCCAACATGGCAAAACCTCGTCTCTACTAAAAATACAAAAATTAGCCGGGCTTGGTGGCGTGCACCTGTAATCCCAGCTACTAGTGGGGCTGAGGCAGGAGGATGGCTTGAATCTGGGAGGCAGAGGTTGCACTGAGCTGAGATCATGCCACTGCACTCCAGCCTGGGCAAGAGAGCGAGACTCCGTCAAAAGAAAGAAAGAAGGAAAAAAGGAAGGAAGGAAGGGAGGGAGGGAGGGAGGGAGGGAAGGAAGGAAAGAAGGGAGGGAGGGAGGGAGGGAGGGAAGGAAGGAAGGAAGGAAGGAAGGCAGGCAAGAAGGAGAGAAAGAAAGAAAACCATCTTTGTGGAACCCAGGAATTTGGGATGGCTAGAGGTGAAGAGAGCATTCTCACTCATTTTTGTTAGATCCTTTTTTTGCTGCTGTATAAGAGCAGCTCAAACTAAAGGTGCCATCTGCACAGTCGTTCATGCGGTGGCTCTCTGTTTGCCTGCCATGGAAAAGGCAAGGGGCAGCTACCTTGAGCTTTTTGATCTGGAGCTCGATTGTCTGGATGTCAGTGCTGAGTTCCAGACGCTGGAGCTGTTCCAGCTCCTCCTCCGTGTCCCCCAGCCAGGCCCAGATGCTGTTCAAGTCCGAGTTAAACTGCTGCCACTTCTGGAGGTTCTGCTTCATCCTCAACTCCTTGCTCAATGCCTGGGCCTGGAGAAGCTCCCATCGGTCAATCACACCTGGCAAGACATGCAGAGAACAGCAAGGTTATTTTCCTCCACACATGATGATTATGAAATGCTTTAAACATAGGTTGGCAGCTAACTTTAAATAGCAACAGAAATAAAAGTAATTCCACTGGGCATTTTCATTGTTGTCATCTGGAAATAACAGCTACATCGCTACAATGACTGTGTTTTTTCTATTTGTATTCCTAATAATAATGAAGCAAAAAAGTTAGCTACATGGGCGTTAACAGTGTAAAGAGCTTTACGAAGTAATAAGCAGTCATGCACACAAAGTAGCATTCAATTCTTGGATCCTGTCTACAACAGGGCTCTGAGCACACACATATAAAATGTCTGATTAGATATGTGAGAAACGGTACATTACAATAATTGGAACACGAGAGCTGGAGTGACAGTGCACGCCTGTAATCCCAGCTACTCGAGGGGAAGTGGGAGGATTACTTGAGCCCACGAGTTGGAGTCTAGCCTGGGCAACATAGCGAGACTTCATCTCAATATTAAAAATAGTAATAATAAATGAAACAAGGGCAAACACTACCACGATGGCATGCATCACCCCCCTCACTGTCAAAGGAGACTGCTACAACTTGGAAGGAAGTTCTCGGGATAGAACGGTGTAGAAGAAGGCCAAGCAACCTAAGTGGAACTTGGCTTTTAACAAAGTGCTTCAGGATCTTCTATTTCATTCACTCTTGAACTAGACACTACGCACTCACCAGCTGTTTGGGTTTCGGTACTATGCAGGTTAACAAAGCCAGGAAGGCTCTCCTCTTCCTCCTTCAGTTTGTGCTCCAGTCTCTTCACAGAGTCTATACTGCCACTGCATTCACCCAGCAGTTTCATCTGTTCAGACATAAACAACCAGTCCCTGTCACCCAAATCTTCATGAGTGCAAAAACTTTAGGGGAAAATATCTCTGTACTTTCTCAGCAAGAGAAGTGTCTGTGTTTGGCTCCTCTGTGCCACTCTGCTAAAAATAAGCCAAGATGGCCGAGTGTGGTGTCTCAGGCCTGTGATTCCAGCACTTTGGGAGGCTGAGGAAAATGGATTGTTTGAATTCAGGAGTTTGAGACCAGGCCGGGCAACATGGCGAAACCCTGTCTCTACAAAATATACAAAAAACTTGGCTGAGCATGGTGACGTGCATCTGTAGTCTCAGCTACCTGGGAGGCCGAGGTGGATCACCTGAGCCCGGGGGGTTGAGGCTACAGTGAATCATGATTGTGCTACTGCCCTAAGCCTATGCAACAGTGTGAGACCCAGTCTCAAAAAAAAAAAAAAAAAAAAAAAAAAAAAAAAAAAAAAAAAAAAAGAAGCAGAGGTAGGCTGGGCACGGTGGCTCCTGCCTCTAATCCCAGCACTTTGGGGGCCGAGGTGGGAGGATCAGTTGACCCTAGGAATTCAAGACCAGCCTGGGCACCATGGCGAGACCCTGTCTCTATAAAATATTTTTAAAAATTAGCCAGGCATGGTGGTGAGCACCTGTAGTCCCAGCTATTCAGGGTGTTAAGGTGAGAAGGTTGCTTGCACCCAGGAATTAAGCTGCATGCAGTGGGCTAAGATCATGACACCACACTCAAGCCTGGGTGACAGGCTTGTGAGCCTGTGAGACCCCGTCTCTTAAAAGAAAAAAAAATTAAATAAGCAAAGTTCAAAAACACGCCTTTTAAACAGGTGATGCATTCACATATACAAAAAGCAATGCCTTAAAGATGTACTTTGCATACATGATTTTGCATGAGAAGTCCTTGAAGTTTCTTTAAGATTCATGAATCAAAACAGATTAAACCAAACTGCGATTTAAAACTCAGAGCCCTCAGCTGGCAATGCAGCATGTAATTTTTGGCAAGTTGCTCCCTCTTTCTCTTTCTTAAAATGAAACATGGGAATGTTAATGTTACCACAAATCTCATGGGAACTTTCTTGCATTAAATAATTAAAATACTTAAAATTATAGAGCAATATTAAAGCCAGCTGTTTTAGCAAAAAATGTAAGCAATGTTTAATAGGCATCAAGGGACTAAATTCTAAAGTCAAAGAAAAGCTTCCAAATTCATTTTTAATATCAGATACAGTATTCAAAGATTAAAAAGAACAAATCATTTCAAGATACTCCTGCTGTGCTTACCATAAAGCCTTTAACAAATCACAATGCCATTAAGTTACTTTGATTACTTTTGATTGCGGTTAAGTGTAATCCCAGTGATGTCAGTATAATTATCATAAAACTATATCATAGGTATTTTTAAAAAGTGGCTTCACTATAATAGAAATTGGTATAATAGGCCAAACTGAACAGAAAACAAACTCATGATTGAGGGCTCTTCTGTAATTGTGAGGATAATAAAATCAACATACATAGCTAGAACAGTTTTCTTCCCTAATTTCAAAAAGTAGAACATATGAGTTGTGACCAGACTTGGGGAAATTCATTTTTCTTTCCTTGTACTAAGCAGTCTTTCGGATATGAAAGAAGACGTGAGGCAGAGAAGAGACTGGCTTTAAAATTCTCTTCCTTAAGTATGTGTAGGAAAACAGGTAGTTCTCTAGGGAAAATTAACTGGTCAGTAACTCGAGTAGGGCAAATAACGCTCTGTTAGACTTTATCATACACAGCCAATAGCTGCCTAGATAGAACACAGCCAATAGCTGCTTAGATATCCCATGCCTTGCTATCTTGTCTCCAAATCCCTCTTGTTAGAACCGTTTTCTTCAGAATGCGCACACTAAAAACAGAAGAGGAAAACATTCCCGAGGTCATTCGGTGAACCCAGGAAAAGAACTACGAAAAACAAAACAAAACAAAACAAAAAAAACCCAAAAAACTGCATGAACGGCATGTTAGTAATCTATTAGCTAAAATCTGCTGCTCCAAGGTTAACCTTGGTCCAAATTATTAGTTGAATTTGGAAAAATGCCTAATGACTTTTGGGAGCCAAAGTATTTTGCTGCTCTCAATGAAAATGATCTCCCTAAGTGCTCAGTGTAAAGGAACAGGTTTGTCATTACAACGGTTTTGTGGGCCTAAAAACAGACAAGTTCTACTCAAATGGTAACTTAATAACAGGGCTTGGCTTTGCACATCTAGGTTCATGAGTTCAAGGGCAGCATGGTATTCAGAGACCACATAAAGCCCTTATGCTGCAGACGAACTGTTCTTTGACCTAGAACTGTGGTTTTGTACAGGTCAGAATGAGGATGGCCAGGATACTTACGTAGCCTTTGTAGCTGGTGTCTAGCTCTGGCCCCGTGGGAGTTTTGCTGCGAATGATATTTTCGGTTTGCTGTATCTGAAAGCGGCTATCATCCAGGGCTTTGCCCAGTTGTCGGATCTGTGACTCTAGGGTACTGTGGTCCCCTGCGGTGGCAACCATAAGAATCTTTACCGGACAAACTATTTGACTTATTTAAAGCTTGATATTCAAGGAGAAGTTTCAGAAATGATTTCAGTTACAGTAGCATAGAAATGGCAGGTGTAGGTAATTACAAAGCAAATTTAGTACCATCGTGCCGGTGGGTTAGACATTAAAATGGCGAAACCAATGAAGGTGCTTGACTGAGAGCCCTAGCAGACTGGACGTCGCAAAACGGCTCTTCAGTCAGTTTTGAACAGCTTTGTGCACCTATCCCTCTTCAAGCTGAACCCCTGATCATCTGAATGTTGTCAGTGTGGAAGGCCTTTCTAAAAATCTGCAATGGTGTCTGCTGCATCTCAGTAAGGAGAAAGCTGTTCTTTTCTCATGCTCTTTCTGCTGTTGCTTAGTGAACAGGGGAAGGTCCTCCCTCTGATTTTTCTTTGTGCACCTCAGGGGAAGATAGTGTCACGAAAGGCTCAGGTAGATCCATCATTTACTGAAGGCATAAATTCATTAATCAAGAAAAGAGTGCCTCAGAATAGATATATACAGAGATATCAAACTAGCAATGACTTGCTTTTATCTAAGATCTGAAACAAAACCAGGAGGAAAGCTAAGATTTTAGCATTTCCACCTAGGCAGGTTCTTACTCATAGCCTAGAATTCTGGCTCATTCACCTCTCAAAGTTGTAACATTTCTTTGTAAAATTATAGTGTGTATGTGTGTGTGTGTGTATCAAAATCTTTGAACTACACAAGAACATTTGATAATCAGAGTGAAGCTAGCATGGGGTGAAAGCAGAACAAATATTAGTAAGCCTTATTAAATGTATTTGTTTCTAAAAAAGGCCTTCTAGATACACCTAGGAGAGGTCACTCCCTGGGAATCACCCTCTTAGTAATGTTACTTATGTTACTTTGCTTTCTGTCCCTTCAGTTTTCTTCAAGAACTGAAGTGTAAACTAGTAACTCCATGATTCAATATCATATCACTGTGTTCAAACTCTATCCCCCCCACACCCCCCATCACTGATTCTGAACTGCTGAACTACAGTTCGTCTAATATAACACTAAGCAAAACTAGTTCCGTTTTTCTTTCTTTAATTCTTCTTGTTTCAGGAACAGTTCTGTCCTTATCTATGGCTCAACATATCGTGGAATACATTTTTCATTTCAAATTATAAGAGTTCTTAAATTAAAATTACATATATTGTTTAGAGATGAAATCTGATCTCGTCCCCTGTCTCCTATGGAATTCCTGAGATGGGGAGGATAAAGTGGTGGATGTGCCCAAGGTCACTCATGCAGGCTGGCGGACTTGGGACCACAGCCTGCGCCCTGACTCTCCAGCCCCAGGTAGATCTGTGCACAGTGAAGCTGAAGTTACCACACCACGTAGAACACCAGGGCACAGAGGCTGATGACTGGGTTTTCCATCTCATATTTTCTGCTGTTAATGGGCTTGACAGGTCTATACTTAATGAGACCAATTACCATTTAACGAGTTGAGAAGTTATTTTGTTTCACTGGATTAGTGAAATCTTATTCTTGGTGTGGATTTAACCAGCTGTTTTTTCTAGTACAGCAGTAAGAGAGGAAGGCTGTGCCTTAACATGCTAGAGCCACAAAGCTGGGAGAGATACAGCAGATGTGCTAAGAGAGGAGGCTTATTATACAGGGGAGGGAGGGAGGCTGGCTCCGGCTTGTCGTGCCTACCAGAGGTATTTTTGATTGCATTTTCTGTGAGTTTTACATAGGCCTCAGGGCTTTCAGGGATCATTACATCTGCAAAAAAAGCACAGTCTAAGTTGACAGCTAAGTTCTGGAAACCTTGAATCCCTTGTGCAGGAAAATAACTTTCCTAGGGGGAAAAAAGGAAGTAGTTATTCTAGACACAAAGTTCCTGAGTGCACAGAGGAGCATGCAGGCTCACCAAAGGTTTCCTGAAATGAATCATAAGAACTCACAGTGGGCCAGGCACAGTGGCTCATGCCTGTAATCCCAGCACTTTGGGAGGCTGAGGCGGGTGGATCACCTGAGGTCAGGAGTTTGAGACCAGCCTGGCCAACATGGTGAAACCCTGTCTCTACTAAAAATACAAAAATTAGCCAGGCATGGTGGCAGGTGCCTGTAATCCCAGCTACTTGGGAGGCTGAGGCAGGAGAATCGCTTGAACCTGGGAGGCGGAGGTTGCAGTGAGCCAAGATCGTGCCACTGCAC
>NW_016808851.1:2350784-2362121 GCF_001698545.2 Rhinopithecus bieti
AAAAAAAAAAAAAAAAAAAAAAAAAAAAAGAGCTCACAGAGATTGAATTTTACAGATGAGAAAACTGAGGCACAGAAGAATTAAGTTCCTTATCCAAGTTTAAACAGAAACTTGGCAGAACTGAGATTTCAGCCCAGTCAGATTCCAGAGAAGCACTGTCCCATATATTTCTACGTGAACTATATATGTAATTTTAAAGGCTTCATAGCCACATTAGAAATGTAAAAAACATAGAAAATTAATTTTAACACTATATTAGATAGAGATTATAACATGTAAACAATATAATTATTATTAATATTTTATTTTCTTTCTTTGTACTAAGTCTCTGAAATTCATGTAAGCGTGTTTCCCATGCGCAGCCCATCTCAATTTGCACAGTCCCATCTCAGAGCTCAACAGTCCCAATTGGCCAGTGGCTAGTTTTGGACAGCTCTGCTTCAGATGCCATATGCCTGACTAATAGACCTTACTGTAAAGACAAAATAGAAATGAGAGAAATAATTTTCTTTTTAGAACAGTGTTATCCTTTGGGAATCTGATGAGAACTATCAGAACCAAACAGAAATCCCCAGATGTCCTTTCAGAGAATGTATGAGATGCATTTCCAAGTGCCACAAATCAGCCTCCAACTCTTTATTCTATTTTTATCCACCTTCCTTACAGAGTTCCTGTTTCTCTGTCCATCCTTTCACTGCATGTGTGGCTTGGGTGATGGTCCTTCTTGTTTTCCTTCACACACTCTTCCTGTGTGATCTCCTCCGTGCACTCCAGGACCATTGCCATTTGCTTGTGAATAACTACCCAATCAGCATTTCCGGCTTCTGCACTTCACACCTGTGCATCTATGACTGGACTTTTGCATTTGGATATTGTGCAGGGATCTCAAGATCAGGATGCACACAAGCAAACTCATCCCCTCCCTGCTCTCACAGCCCCACCTCCCTTGCCTAGCTGCACCCACAGTGCTCCTTCCCTCTTGTGGTCTTCAGGGCCTAGGACCACCTGCATCTTTCACCAAGATGCCCATCCCAGAAAATCGCCTCCATCCCAGTTCAATGGACTGAGAGTTAAGGAGAAGTCTTCTCTGTGTGGTTTCTCAAATCTCTCCCATTCTCTCCATTCCCAATGCTGCTTTCCCTAGTTCAAGCCACCACCCTACTTCTGTCTGAGGTTTTAAACGGTTTAATCTGAGCTCTCTCCCCCGAATATGCCCTTCTCCCTGTGGTATCCAGAAAGACACAATATGAAAATCTGCACATCCCTGAGGAGGGGGATCCCAGCACCTCCCTCCACAGATCCTGCTGTGGCTCCACAACCTTCAGGATAGGAGCCAAAGCTCTTTCCCATGGTGAACAGGCTGCCTCACAGCCAGGCTCTTCACTTTGTCCATTCCATGCCTGTCATTCCAGACAAACTGCTGATGATCAAAAGCACCAGGCCAATCACAAAGCAGGGAGGCTTCCCCTCCTTTCTTCCTCTAAGCACTACTGAGCCCACCTGACCAACTGCGATTCACCCTCTGGACTCAGCTCCACGGTTTCTTTCCCGAAGCCTCTCCCAGGACTCCAGCTTTGTTGCCCCTGCTTGTGTGTCCTGCCACCACACTGCCATCTTAGCCCCAAACACTTCACACAGTGGTTTCTCACTGTCCCACCCCAGAGGGGAAGCTCTGGGAGAAGGAGAGGACTGTGTATCCCTAGGACCTGGCAAAGCGCTGTCACCTGCTACCACAAATCTATGTGGAATAAATCAAGGCCACACCAAAATTTGCATTTTATAATCACGTTCATATCTAAGTGTTCACTTAGGTACAATTTCCCTGCATGGGAGAAGGAAGCAAATGATTCTGGATAGCTGTCATGTTTCCAGGGCAATATTAATTCCCTCTGACTTTCCTTTAAGCTGGCACACTGGCTCTCTCCTACCTGATAAGCCAACAGCTCCCCGGAGGTAGAATTCTTTGTCGTCCTGACTCTCTTCATCCTCAGAGGGCAGAGCTCTGGACACTGCAGACTCCAGGTCCCGACTGAGGTCATAGTCGTGATCCCACTCCAGGGGGATGGAGTCCACACTAGCCGGGGTGTCTCGTCCCGACCGCTCGCTCCGGAGGGGCTGAGCGAGCGACAGGGAGGGGTTGGAGGAAGGCTGTGGAGAAAGCAGGCTGTCTGCAGAGCGGTCATGCCAGTGCAGGTCTGACAGAGCCGCGGAGTCTTCCAGCTCCAGCTCTCTGTCCGAGAGGTCGTGCTCATCATCTGGGAGCTGGAAGGGAAGTCAAGGCAACCCCGTCACTACAGTGGTCAGACTAGCTTCTTATCTGGGCCACCTGCCTACCATGTGGGGACAATCTTTAACTTCTTATGAGCAAATAAATAAGAATCTTCTGACCACAGAAATATAGGGGACAGTGCTGCCCTAGACTTTGACTGTCTGGGTTGAAATCTGAGTTATGCTCTGTACTTCCTGTTTAAGCTTGGATAAGGAACTTAATTCCTCTGGGCCTCAGTTTTCTCATCTATAAAGTAGGAATAACACTCCCAGGTACCCCATAGGGTTTCTGTGTGGTAAAAAATTAAAGTCTTATAAATTATCCTACCTAAGCCTCAGTTTCATTGTTGGTAAAATGGGAATAACATTAAAACCTACTTCAAATAATTAATATAAGATTAAATAAATATTATAAAGAAAGGCAATCTACTACCATGCCTAACACACAACACCTACACACTGGCATGGATCGGAAATAAGAGCAAATTACTAAGACCTTAGCTTGCCCTTATAGCCCAGATATAAAATAGATTTAATTGTAGAAGATTCCAAATATTCTAGTAACATCTCTATAGGTAAGATGTGATTATGGTAGCAATTAGGAAAATAGAAGAATGAAAATTCACCTAAACCTAACCTCATCAATTGAGAAGCTGTTCACATTGCTTCCTTTTATCCTATTTCTTCTAGAGGCTTCTCTAGAGCAGCGCCATCCCATATGTTTCTGTGATCAGAAGATTCTTATTTATCTTCCATAGAAGACAAGAGTCAAATGTTCTTCTAAACTCTTTGTATACATTAACTCATCTAACGCTCAAAACAATCCTTTGTACAGGGTAGTTACTGCTACTAAACCAGTTTCACATTTGAGGAAGCTGAGGCAAGAAGGGTGAAGTGAGTAGCTTGCTGAAGGCGACAGCGACAATGCAGGACAAAGCCAGGACTTGAACTCAGGTGCTCTAGCTCCAGAGTCTGGGCTCTCACCCACTGTACAACTCAATCCCACATGATTTATTCTCTTTAGATTTAATGACAACTAAGAAAATCAATGTTACATACAGGCAGGCGGATCAGTTTCTTATGGTATCTTTCCACACGCCCGAAGACCTCCTGGCAGTACCGCCGGAGCTCGTCTAGTTCCTCCTCGATGATCGCCGCATCCAAGGGCTCACTCTTTTCTATCAGCTGTTCTCCTTGGGCAATTATCTGCTCAATCTTATTATGGTTCAGTGAAATTTCCTGCTGGAAGGCCTAGGGAGTACAAATCTCATGTGATTTTGCTGTTGTTGCTTACAATGATATAAAAGAACCATAAAAGATGTATTTCTCATTACATTAAAAAAGACGTGTAGGGGCTATTTAATTGACCATATACAATCATGAGACAAGACCTTCTAAAGTAAAACATACACAGTTTCAGCCAGAACAGGAGTCATAAATAGAAACATTCGAATTCCATGATCAGAAAAGCACTTTTGGCTAATAAAATTTACCGTTACAGGTAGTGTGGGTAGAGAATAACAGGGAAAAATATTCAAATCCACTGTAAGTTGACAGCACTGGTTATCCCTGACAAAAGCAATGGCAGTCAATACACTGCCACTGAAATAAATGTGGCATTTTAAAGAAATCCCGAACATTTTAATTTCAGATGTCCTCATCCTAATGTCAAACATGACTAAGAGAAGCCATCCAATGCCACACCTTCTTCTCAGGTGATTCTTTCATAATTTCAGAACATAGGCAGGTAAAGTTATAATGATTTGAAAAACAAGGAATTCCAGGAGGATTATTTAGACTCATTCTATGTGTTGCAAAAGATTTAAATCACCGGGGTATGTTTCAGTGTTCACTTTTAATTCAATACAATAATAAATTGTGGAAGAGCTGAATTGTCCAATGGTGAAAAAGACTCCCGAGAGAAGGGAGGGTAGTAAGAAGTTCCATCATCCTGCCAGGGGCCCGAGGGACAAGATTCAATTACCACTTGGCAGACACTTTCCGTGGAAGAATGTAAATGTTGACTTGCCTGTGAGATGACAGGAGAGAGGAATCAGGGGAGAGGGTGAGGCAGAATAGTAGGGTTTATTGTTTCTTCCATCCTGAGAATCGATGACTAAGGGAAAGTTCCTTGTTTTATTATAACAACCCAAAGGTTATGGGCATCATGACCATTCTTTAAAAAAATCCATCTATCTTGGGAAGAAAATTTCATAAGCTGCCTTGGAAAATATTCAATTTGTTAAATACTCCCCCTTTTAGGAAATCCCTACATCTAATGTATATCCCTCCTATTCAAATTTCTAGCTAGCCACTGTGTTTGAATTATATAGTGAAAAATATAAAATGCATTTAAAATTAACTTGGTATCTAAGAATGTAGACTGTGAGGGATGAAATCCTGACATAGAAAGTTGTATTGCTTTGCAACATGGAGGTTAAAGGAACGGTGTGAAGGTGCTACAAACAAATTAGAAAAAATAAACGAAAACAACAACAACAAGGCCAGGAAGGGTGGCTCATGCCTGTAATCCCAGCACTTTGGGAGGCCAAGGCAGGCGAATCACTTGAGGTCAGGAGTTCGAGACCAGCCTGGCCAACATAGTGAAACTCCATCTTTACTAAAAAACTACAAAAATACAAAAGCTCGCCAGACGTGGTGGTGGGTGCCTGTAATCCCACCTACTTGGCAGGCTGAGGCAGGAGAATTACTTGAACCCGGGAGGTGGAGGTTGCAGTGAGCTGAGATCGTGCCACTGCACTTTAGCCCGGGCGACACAGAGAGACTCTCTCTAAAAAAAACAAAACAAAACAACAACAACAGAACATCCCTAATACCCTGGCAATCACGCTGACTGAAAATCAATCAAGCTGTTGAAAAATATCAACAATATCAATATCAAAGAAGGTAAGAGCACTATCCAGAGATAAGCAGTGGTGGTTATCTCTGGGCAGTGTTGTTTATCTTATTTTTTTATATCTTTTATATTTTCTGAATTTTTTTGCAGTCCAGAATTAATTTTTCAAAAGAAAAGTTATTTGCTATGTTCTTCACAAAACAGCCACAAATCCTCTCCTTTTCAGGCTTTCTTCACATTGATAATTTGAAAAATAATCTATTACCTTGAGTTGCTTTATTTTAGCTTGAACATCACACTCAGAAAAATGTTCAATATTAGTGAGCTGCAGATCCATCTCCGTGAGCCAGACCAGAATGCTGTCCCGCGCAGTCTCAAACTCCTCACGCTGGCCAATAAAATGCTGGAAGGCAGAGGAAAGTAGTAACAATTATTTTTATGAAAAGTCCTTATAAACACATGGAGATGGCACAATGAATTCCAGTGTCCTGTAAAGTCATTTTCTCAGCAGGCAGTGAGAAGCCTGCAATCCTTTGCTATAGCACTCCCCCGTTTACTCCTCCTGCCATCCCATTCTTATAAAATCACTGAGATTGTGTCTCAAGACTGCATTCGAATGGCCCAATCCCATCCTCTGGCCTCTAAATTACAGATGAGGCATAGCAAAAACCTTGAGTCTGCGCAAGATGGAGGTGACGCGCTTTTGCAGGTTGTCCCATCTCTGATTGCCTTCGTGAACCATCTGTTTGAGGCTACAGGCTGAATCAGTGCGGTTCTCTCTGGCCAGGCGGCGGTACTGCTTGTTGATCAGTTCCAGCTGCGTCAGGCACTCGTGGACCTGTCGCTGGAAAGCCTAAGGCCACAGAGAAGCATATCAGTGTGGGAAATCAGCGAAGGACTCTCAGTAGTGGCTCCTGGTTTTCTTATTGTAGCCTCTGGGAGAATGGGAAGTTACACTACCACAGAGGGAAAAAATGATGTCTAATAATGGTATACTTCCTCTTGTTAAAGCAAAGTCATTTAGTCAGCGCAGCTTAAAGGAAAGGGAGTGAATAAATTGAAAAATATGAAAACGGGAAGTAGTAATAAATAAACACACATGCATACAACACACATATATAGACACACACATATACACACACATACATATACACATAGCTTTAAAAATAATTAATGTCCTAGAAACAAATATTTCCACAAAGCAAACCACTATAAAACATATACACGTGTGTGGAAATGTGAGTTTGAAACGTTCAAGATTTCTGCTGTCAATATGGAGAAAAGAAATCTATAATGGAACTGTTTATTTGTAAAATAGGTACTTTTCTAAAAATCTAGAAATTGCCTCAATTCTGCTGTCCATTAGGAAAAAATTTAAAACTACCTTTTGCAAAAGGTCTTCCAAACATCAAGCTATTATATGCTTTTAAGAAGAGTAATTTAGTAAAATACAAGTAACTTTATATTTTAAAAAATTGGGAACATGCTCGGTTTCTTTTTTGTTGTCCCTGTGATTTAATTAGGTTTTATAAAACATGTTAGAGCTAGTGTACCAGCCTACACAGAAGCATCTATCTATTTTTGAGGCTATCCCAGGGACAGTTTAGAGATTCTGAAGGTAAAATATTCTTTTCTGCCTTTTCCTTGCAAATATGGAAGAGCCCTATAGCATAAGAGTGATTTGGCCAAAATAAAATGAAGCTTTAAAAAAAATCATTTGTATGATTTATGACTGAT
Source organism: Rhinopithecus bieti (assembly GCF_001698545.2). NCBI lineage: Eukaryota > Metazoa > Chordata > Mammalia > Primates > Cercopithecidae > Rhinopithecus > Rhinopithecus bieti. The sequence goes on from NW_016808851.1 coordinate 2,357,647, forward strand.
TTTTATCTTGGCATTAGACCAAAATGAAAATTATAATTAGTAAACTGAACTGTACTCATCAAATCCCCAAATTCTGTTCTCCTTGGCTCATCACACTGTTTACATGTGACCACATTTCTGCCTCTTAAATCGTTTTCCTTCTGAGAGTTGCTTTCAGAGCCTTCATCCTAGGAAATCCTAGCTTCCAGTCTAAAAACCTTAAGTTATTTCTCCAGCAAAGGGAGTGGTAAGGAAAGTTCAGCTCTGGCCATGACTGGAAGCCACAGTACGTGTTTGCCCACTGGCGTAAGGTTGGAGTACCCCCAGGGAGATACCCCAGCATACCCACATCCAGCCCAAACATTCATGTGATTGGACCAGCTAAAGACTGTCCACAAGCACAACTTTGTTTCTGCAATTCATTTCTGTCTCTTAAGAAAATTAATGACAAAATTCATGATAAAAAATAAAATCAATCATTATAGAAGCTAAATATAAGGCTAACTTTTGCTTTAAAATCTGAGTCTAAAATAGCTTCAGAAAGAATCTTATATAATCTGCTTTGCAGTATAAGCTAATTATAAAAGGTTTTAACCTTTATGAAGCTGAGTGTAGTAAGATGCAGTTGAGCAGCTCTTCCACTAACATTCATTCACGTCAAGATGACCTGGAATCTACCGCAGAGTTTACTGTGCTTTTTACTAGTAGTTTTCTAAGGAATATCTTTTGTATAGGAATAAAAGCATTGTTTATTTTAATTTAGTGGTATAATGCATATAAATTCATTCACCATTCAGACATCAAAGTAATTCATTCATTTCACAAAGTATTTGAACATTTTTCTAGATTCATATAGCTGTCCATGTACAATCCTGAGATTTTAAACTCCATAAGAATAAAAAGGGAACTTCCTATTTCCCATCATAGGCCTCAGTAAATGCCTGGTTACCTGATGTCACAAGGTAAAAATGAATGCAGCTACATTTCATTGCATTTTTAGTCTTATTTCTAAACATCTCGAGGAATTGGGGCAGAATTAGCAACCGAGAATGGTCAGAATGCTTCTGAACTCTTTGCTGTCAACGTGTCTGAGCACACGACTGCCTAGCAGTGGGAACTGAAGGGAAAACAGCTTCACATTTAAAATGGTCAGTTTGGGGCTAGGTCAGGTCTTCTATGAAAAGGAAAGGCAGTGGAGAAGTCAGAGCTTCATTGTACAACAGTGACAGAGTGGACTCGAGATCGTGCAAGCAGGCAAGGTACTGGAATCAATTCTTGGATGACTTCTTTATGAATATGATTACACTACAGCTATTTTCGTCTATTTTGTAACTTTCAAAGCAAAAGTTAGCCTTATAGTTAGCAGTGTAATTGAAAAGTTTTGGTGATTCAAGACACATATACACACACACATACTGTGTAATTAGAAATGAATTATAATGAAAATGTTTTATTCTGTTCTAGAGCCAACTCTTTTATCAAATACACGCGCGCACACACACACACACACACACACACACACACTCCGATTAGGTAAAGAAAATACAAAATGTATTTGGAAGGTAGATTTTATAGTATAAAACATCATATTTTAATCGTAGAAAGGATGGTTGATTGTGGAATAATTCTGAAATAAAAATCATGCCAAGATCTTTTAGGAAAACCTCTTTTTCCTCCTTCTTTGCCTACTTATGAGGTCATAATAAAGACGGCTGCAAAGTCCTCATCCAGCAATTTGAACAGATAACATGTGGTGAACAACTAGTTTAGGTCTTGGAACTCCAACTACTAGCTGGCTACTTTAATAGCAAAATAAGGATTAAAAATTTGGAATTATAAATCACCTCAAATTTCTTTAGTTCTTCCTTGGCAACTGTATAGATCACTCCAGAAGAGCTGGGAAATGCAGCTGTCCTTTCTGAAGTCTTCAGCCAATCTTCAAAACGTGAATAGTCATCCAGAAATTTCTGCCACAATCGCCACGTCTCTTCGATTCTGGGGCAGAAAATGAAAGAACAGAATCTGATTATTGGAGACTGTTTTTGCTCCAGAACCCGGTCTGATGCCTGCCACTGGATTAAGGGTGCCCGCAGAGGCAACTGTTGTGCCAAACAATAACCATGGCTCGAGCCAAATTTGACCAGAGCGCAAGAGAGACAACTGTTTGAGCTAAAATAAAACAGCTGTTTTATTTTTTTAAAAACATGTCCTGCAGCTCTGGATTTTGAATTAGTCAAATTGAAAATTATAAACACATCACATGAGCTGCCTTGGATGTGTGCAACAAGTTTAGAAAAGCAACAACAGGTTAACAGTGTGCACTCATGCCAGTGTTTTACGGAAATAAAAACGAAGTCTGAAAATCCATTGAAGTCCAACATTCAACTCACACTGACAAAAGTCAATCTATGACAGCAGGACAAATATTAAGCTTTCAACAGTTTGCCAGAGAGCACAGCCATGATGTCACTTTGTAACACAGCACGATTTTCTGCCACCTTAAATTTCAAAGGGCTTAAAGATAAATCTGTTTTTATTTAATTTTTAATAGAAGAACATTACTGTTTTCACAGCCACACATTCTGTAATGTTATGCTTCTTTGACAAGGGTGTACTTTTACGTTTCCGTGTTATTTTTAAACTGTTAAGTCAGACATAACTTGGCTTGTTATATTTATATATTACTTTTATATCTACTTATTTTCTCAACTAAATGTAGATAATAGCAAGTTTGGGAAGCCACAGCTATTTTTGGACATTGTAACCAACAGGAAAGAGTGAACAGTGGATACTCTGGGTGATTTTTATTTTCATTTTGGTCTTTCCTCTTCCCTGTTTCAGCATCCCAGCTCACTTGAGTCTCCTTTCCATGGACATAGCACAAATGTTTCTCCACCGCCGGTCCAGGTTTCTTGTAGCCTGCTGGATAGAGTCACACTCGGCATCAGTGGCACAGGCATCACAGTCGTGCAGCAGGACTTCACACAGGTTGAGGACAGATGCAACACCTGTACTGTGCTTCTCTATGTCTCTCTGAAGCTCCTGCAGGGGAATGCAACAGGCTTTATTCAACAATTACACGTATACCGAGGAGAGAAACTGAAGCAACGTCTGTTGATAAATGGTTAGGCTACACTTTGACAAATATTTAATTTCCCTGAATGTATGACATTTATTGAGCCTCAGGTATGAAATCCAGCAAGCTCAAAAGTACTAGAAAATGTATGTAGAAATATTTTGGCTATGTGAGTAATGCCAACATATAAACTGAACAAATGAAATAGTTTACACTAGGAGTAAAATTAACTTCTTTAATCAATAAAAAAATGAATCTTGGCTGGGTGCGGTGGCTCAAGCCTGTAATCCCAGCACTTTGGGAGGCCGAGATGGGCGGATCACAAGGTCAGGAGATCGAGACCATCCTGGCTAACCCGGTGAAACCCCGTCTCTACTAAAAAATACAAAAAACGAGCCGGGCAAGGTGGCAGGCGCCTGTAGTCCCAGCTACTCGGGAGGCTGAGGCAGGAGAATGGTGTGAACCTGGGAGGCGGAGCTTGATCCGGCCACTGCACTCCAGCCTGGGTGACAGAGCAAGACTCCGTCTCAAAAAAAAACACAAAAAAAAGAATCTTGCCCCAGACTCTACTTCACGAATACATCACTTTCATCCCAATCAATCAATCAATGCAGTACAGTCATCTCTTAGTATCTGTCAGGGGACTGGTTCCAGAACTTCCCTCCGATTCCAAAATCCATGGATGCTTAAGTCCCTGATATTGAATGTTGTAGTATTTGCATACCTCCTATGTACATCCTTCCATACACTTTAAATCATCTTGAGATTACTTATAATACCTAATACAATGTAAATGCTATAGAAATAGTTCTTATACTGTATTGTTTAGGGAACCATGACAAGAATAAAAAGTCTGTACATATTCAATGCAGATCCAATTATTTTTCCCAAATAATTTTGATCTACAGTTGGTGGAATCTACCAATGTAGAACCATAGATACCGAGGGCCTGGATATATGCACGTGCTAGAGCTGGCACTCAAGAACTGGGTTTTAAGATCCAAAGATTTACATTCTTTTTTAAATTTTTTATTTTTTTTTGAGATGGAGTTTCACTCTGTCACCCAGACTGGAGAGCAATGGCGCAATCTCAGTTCATGGCAACTTCTGCCTCCCGGGTTCAAGCGATTTTCCTGCCTCAGCCTCCCAGGTGGCTGGGATTACAGGTACCCGCCATCATGCCCGGCTAATTTTTGTAGTTTTGTAGAGACAGGGTTTTACCATGTTGGCCAGGCTGGTCTTGAACTCCTGACCTCAGGTGATCTGCCCACCTAGGCTTTCCAAAGTGCTGGGATTACAGTGTGAGTCGCTGCACCCAGCCAATTTGCATTCTTGTTTAAACAGTTAATTCCACCATCATTAAAAGGTAACATGGTTATCAATGGACGAACAAATAAAGAAAAAGTGACATATATATATA
>NW_016808851.1:2362411-2417632 GCF_001698545.2 Rhinopithecus bieti
TATATATATATATATATATATATATACACACACACACACACACAATGGAATATTATTCGGTCATAAAAAAAATGAAATTACGTTGTTTGCAGCCACATGGATGGAACTAGAGGTCATTATGTTACGTGAAATAAGCCAGGTACAAAAACATAAATTTGACACATTCTCACTTGTATGTGGGAGCTAAAAAAGCTGATCTCACAGAGGGAGAGAGTAGAAAGCCAGATAGCAGAGGCTGGGAAGAGTGTTTTGGGGCCATGAAGCGAGGTTGGTCAATAGATACAAACATACAGTTACGGGGAATAAGTTTTAATGTTCGATAGAGTAGAATAACTATAGTTAACAACAATGTACTACATATTTCAAAATAGCTAGAAGAGAGAAATTGAAATGTTCCCAACACATAGAAATAATAAATACCAGAGGTGACGGATACCCCAAATGCCCTGACTTGATCATTACACAGTCTATGCATGTAACAAAATATCATATGTACCCCACAAATATGTAGAAATACTATTTATGGGACTATATCATGCATGACATCAGCAGCTTCCTCAGAGAACAACCTTTTTTTTTGAGATGGAGTCTCACTGTGTCACCCAGGCTGGAGTGCAGTGACATGATCTTGGCTCACTACAACCTCCTGTCTGATTCTCCTCCTGATTCTCCTACCTCAGCCTCCCGAGTAGCTGGGATTACAGGCACCCACCACCATGCCTGGCTAATTTTTGTATTTTTAGTAGAGATGGGGTTTCACCATGTTGGCCAGGCTGGTCTGGAACTCCTGATCTTGTGATCCGCCTGCCTCAGCCTCCCAAAGTGCTGGGATTACAGGTGTGAGCTACGTGCCTGGCGTAGAGCAACTTTTAATGTAGGATAGAAGTAAAATGTTTTATGATAAAAACAAAGCACTGGATTTCCCTGGAGTCCCACAGTGTGAAATCTTCATTTTACCTGTATAAAACGTAAATCCAAATTGTATGTTGTTTTCTCTATTGAACTTTTAACTCCATTTACTCCAAGTAAGTTCCCATTATTAAAAGTGAGCTCTACCAGTATAATTTTTTGTTTGCAATATTCATCAATGTCTTTAGTGTGTTTTCCTTTTCTTTCATCAGGAAGTTCTTGAATCTGCTTAGCTTTTCTCTTGCTCTAAAAATTCCTCAATTTACGCAGATACCTGGGATTTAAATTCTTGTGTTGCTCTTCCTCTTATTTTTTTTTTCCATTGACAACATGTACGAACACACTAGCTATTGTCAAATGTCTAACAGTGCCTTTAATTCATTTTGGAGATTTTATAAACTAGACACTAGATGATAAATTCTACTAAAATATTTATATTTTTATAAACAGTCCTTTCAAATCTCTAACATAACCACCTTCACTTACGTGAAAGAGTATGTCACAGGAATTGCTGTTCTAAAAATATAAAATAAAGTAATATAAAAATTAAACTTAGTATTTGCTTAAAGATAAATACAAAGACAAATAATTCTGTAAATGAGATTACCAAGTACATTTGAGGTCTTAAAGTACATTCTGTTCAAGGATAAACATTTGGAAGGAGTGTTAAACCCCTGGACATAAACCATGCATTTAAGAAAGTTAGCATTTTATTTCATTTTCCTAAATACTCAAAAGTTTTTGTTAAAATCAATATGTAAAATGGCAACCCTAGGATTTGAGAGGATTTATAATCATACGTAAGTACCCTAAGACAAATAAGTTTTAGGCTCAGCTTTAACTTTGTTTTTTGAGACAGAGTCTCACTCTGTCAGCAGACTGGAGTGCAGTGGCGCAATCTTGACTCACTGCAACCTCCGCCTCCCAGGTTCAAGCAATTCTCCTGCCTCAGCCTCCTGAGTAGCTGGGACTACAGGTGCGCACCACCATGCCCAGCTAATTTTTGTGTTTTTAGTAGAGACAGAATGATTCTTAAAAATTTTCCACAAAGGAAACTGTAGTAACTATGACATGATTAAAATAAAATTTATCACGCCCTGACTTGGTGTTAGGTAAGCACTGTGCTCAGTGCTTCTTCTTAGTAATTTGCATAATCACACTGTGTGGTGTGGACTCTGATGATTGGCATTCTCTAAATCAGGGGTCTATAAATCAGATAATATGGGAATGTAGTGAGGCCAAGATCTGAACCCAGAAAGTTTACTTTTAACCACTGGTGTACAGGATTTTTTTAAAGTTTTAATTTAAAATTTAATTAAAAAGCTATATGTGCATATTTAATGTAGTAAAAAGTAAAAAACTGCTAGCAGGTTCTGAATAAAGCAGTGCTTTCCACCCCAGAGTCCACCTGTTCAGCAGCAACCATTTCCATCTCTTGTAGCTCTTTCTTCTGGTATTACTTCCACAGTTTTTCATTTTTTGAGATACGGTCTTGCTCTGTCACCCAGGCTGGAGTGCGGGGGTGTGATTATGGCTCACTGCAGCCTTGAATTCCTGGCCTCAAGTGATCCTTCTGCCTTGGCCTCCCACAGTATTAGGATTACAGGGGTGAGTCACCACATTTGACCTATTTCTGTATTTCTCAGTAATATATAACTTCTCTATTTCTAAGTAACATAGCTACTGCTTGATTTGTCCATTTTAGTAATTACTTTATGAATTCTTTAGTAGAGAAGAAATAAACTTCTACATGGCTGACTGAACTCTAATGACTGTTACAGTACAACTTAGAGCTAGAGTAATAGTCACTGTTCTCATGATTATGGTTATTTAATATTGTTCACATTTGAGGAACAAAATATGCTACGGTTATGTTTCTTTTCTTTTTTCTTTTCTTTTTTTTTAGACAGAGTCTCAGTCTGTCACCAGGCTGGAGTGAGTGGCACGATCTCAGCTCACTGCAACCTCCAACTCCCTGGTTCAAGTTGTTCTCCTGCCTCAGCCTCCTGAGTAGCTGGGATTACAGGCACGCACCACCATGCCCAGCTAATTTTGTATTTTAGCAGAGACAGGGTTTCACCATGTTGGCCAGGATGGTCTCGATCTCCTGATAATTCATTTTTCCTGGATTTTACAATCCTCTCTTTCTCTCAAATTTATAATGCTTGCTTCTATTATCTCTCTTATAGAACTAATAAAACTCCTTCCAGAGTAGTTAAGCCCATCAGATAATCTAGCCCCTCCTGGCTCCTCCTAGAAACATCCCTCCTAGAGCACCCAGAACTCCTGCTCCCATCTGGACAGGTGCTGGCTTGGCTGCAGTACAGCTGTCATCAGGGACTTTCCTGCACCTTCAATCTGGGAATTCCCTTTTTCTTTCTCCTGAGTTGAATAGCATTTCCCCTCTCGCTTTAGTGCACGTAGCATATACAGCTTATGGAACATGGTAGCATGCAGCATGTGTAGCGAGTATGAAGTGTAGTTTCCTCTCACTTTTGTGTATGTAGTATACCTTTCATTAGCTTCCTGAAAATGGGTACATAGGAGGTAAAATTTTTAGATATTAAGTGGCAGGGTATAAAATTCTAAATTATAAAGAATTTTTCTCAGCTTTCTGTAGGCAGAGCCATTGTCTTCTAGCTTCCAGTATTGTTTTGGAGAAGCCAGATTTTATTTCATCCTGGAAACCTTTAGGATCTCCTTATTCCTTGTGTTCTGCAATTTTACAGTGTGGCTTTGCTTTGTTTTACATTTTCCTGGGTACTTATATGGCCCTTATAATCTGCAAATGCATGTTTTTCATTTTAGAGATATATATGACTATATATACATACACACATATGTGTAATGTGTGTACACATATATGTGTAATCTTCCACAAAGTAGACAAAAGATAAATATATGAAAATAGGAAAGAAATATAGACATAAACATAATAAAATTAACAATAAGGCAAGAGTTTCAAAATCCAATTCAGTTATTTTATAAAAGTCTCCCCAAAAAAGAATAAAGAAAATGGAGAGGAGAAAATTAACATAGTAGTAATGTAATAAAAGATATAAATATATATTTTATTACATTACTACATTACTTATTTAATAATAAACATATTATTTAATTATATATATATATTACATTACTACTACGGTAATTTTCTCCTCTCCATTTTCTTTATTTTTTTTAGGGTGGGTTTTTACAAAATGACTGAATTGGACTTTGAAACTCTTGCATTATTGTTAATTTTATTATGTTTATGTCTATATTTCTCTCCTATTTTTCATATATTAATCTTTCTGTTTTACTTTGTGGAAGATAGTCTCCATTCTGAAAGCCCTTTTTTAAAGAAAAATGGCAGCCTATCATTTATGAATGCAAAACGTCTCATTTCTGTGAGTTTGTTTTGTTTTGTTTACATTTTCTTCCTCTCTCTACGTGTTTCCTCTGATTGTTCCTTTCTTTATTTCCCTCTGTTTATTTTGGTCTTTTCTTAATGGTAGAAGCTTTCTTAAGTGGTGAGGATTCTTGCCTATCCACACATGTTCAAGAATGAGTCAGCTGTAGAAGCTGCGTATGCACCTAAAGTATGTCAATCGGGAGGCTTCCCCGTGGAGAGTTAGGCAGGGGTCTGGACTTTTGCTGGGTTATCTTAAGTATCACTAATTGAAGGTACTTTTCTCTTGTCTGATCAGTTCTCCAGAAAGGATGCTCCAATCTCCTGGCTAGGGTGGAAGCCTGGGTACTGACATAGTGGGAGCCAAGCTGGGGAAGCGGGATGGGAGCCTGACCATTTGGTACTGAGCCATTCACATCATCTCCCCATTTTTAACATAGTGACTCTAGCCTCCATGATGTCCTCATCCCCAAACCCAGAGTCCTTCTGGTTTGCCTTCTCCAGAGAGTAATCATCTGGTCTTCTGCCTGAGTAAAGGAAGCAGAGTTCCCTGGCTGGCTGGGCTTAGGAGGAATCTGCCAGTCTCAGCACACCTTATTCAGATTTTCAAGTACTCTTCCATTTTACAGCTCAACAGGCAACTCTACTTTCAGCTTCACCTGATCTCCACTTTCCGAGCCTTCCTGGAACTCTGTGGCATGAATCAACTTTCTCCATCCTCCATTCTGTTAACACCATCACTGATCTATCCACTTTCTATCTTGCAAAATTATGTTGGATGTCTGTCATCGCTACCATTTCCTCTCCTGTTCTCTTTGCCATTGTGGTTTTAACCTTTTTCCCTCTCTAGTATCATTTTATTGGGGTTTTAGTAGTAGGTAGGGCTATAAATCCATATGATCAATTTGCCATATTTAACTAGATATTTTGTCGATTTTCATACACTTGTGAAATTACAATACTGGCCATTTACATTTTAACTCATCACTGTACACATCATTACCATGTTCTCTGGAAGAATCTGGGAAGCTGGATGCCAACCAGGATCCCTATAATTCAATCATCAGAATCTCAAACATCACCACCCATCAGAAAACTTTAATTTCATAAAAATTGAAAAATATCTTGCTAACAAGTTTTTTTAAAGGCAATGGAATATAGTGTATATTTCAAGATAGCTAGAAGAGAAGATTTTGAGTATTGTTACTACAAAGAAACAAATATTTAAAGTGATGGATATGGTCATCAAATTACCTCAGTTTGTTTGATTGTTACACTATGCAAATATCCATTGAAGCATCATGTTGTACCCCACACAGATGTACAATTATTATGTATTCATTAGAAAGAAAAGAATTTTAATGATAATTTTAATATTAAAAAAACTCTCAACACCCAAAACTGTATTGTAACACCCATTTCATTGGCTTAAATAGTCTGTAAAATGAAGTAAGTACATAAACTATAAGATTTTAAAAACAGGAGGTATTTACATTTTATAGCATTTTAAAATTAAGCAACTTTGCTGCAACGGCCTAAATGTAATGGAGAGAACCAGAGTGTGGATAGAATTTTCAAAGCAATCTAAAGGCATGGAGTAACGTTATCTCTAGTGGGGAATTTACAGTGTTTGCTACTGGCGACTGGAGTCTGATACACTTAGTAAGAATAAACGAGGGAGCCCAGCACAGTGGCTCATGCCTGTAATCCCAGCACTTTGGGAGGCCGAGGGTGGGCAGATCACTTGAGGTCAGGAGTTTGAGACTAGCTTGGTCATCATGGCAAAACCCCATCTCTACTAAAAATACAAAAATTGGTCGGGCATGGTGGTCCATGCCTGTAATCCCAGCTACTTGGGAGGCTGAGGCATGAGAATCGCTTGAACCTGGGAGGTGGAGGTTGCAGTGAGCTGAGATCACACTACTACACTCCAGCCTGGGCAACAGAGTGAGACTCTGTCCCCACACCCTCCCCCCCAAAAAAAAGAAAAGAAAAAGAAAAAAAATAAATGAGGGAGGGAATGGGAGGTGAAAATTTCTTCTGTAGGCCAGGCGCGGTGGCTCAAGCCTGTAATCCCAGCACTTTGGGAGGCCGAGACGGGCGGATCACGAGGTCAGGAGATCGAGACCATCCTGGCTAACCCAGTGAAACCCCGTCTCTACTAAAAAATACAAAAAACTAGCCGGGCGAGGTGGCGGGCGCCTGTAGTCCCAGCTACTCGGGAGGCTGAGGCAGGAGAACGGCTTGAATCCAGGAGGCGGAGCTTGCAGTGAGCTGACACCCGGCCACTGCACTCCAGCCCGGGCAAAGGAGCGAGACTCCGTCTCAAAAAAAAAAAAAGAAAATTTCTTCTGTATACATTTTCCTGGATCATCCCTTTTTGCTTTGTTGGGCTGTACACTGCCAGTGAGATGTTCTATCTTTGCTACACACATGAAGGTGGAATTACAATGTGCGATCCGCAGGTCAGGCAATCCTTTTTGCAAAACAAAATTTTTTCAACTTGAAAAATTTTAAGTATGCCTTGTAATCTTTCCCCAAACACTATACACAGGACAAAAAATGAGGGGTGCTCCTTTCACTCTTTTCTAAGTGTATGGTAGTGGGCTAGAGCTAGTGACTCTCAAATAAGCCAATCTGTTAGTACTATTTTAGATACATAATTGCAGCTCAACCTTACCTACCATCTTAGAAGGCTTCTTGGTGGATGGATGACACTAACTGTACAATGGCACAAGCATCTTTGTAAGGCTGAACTCTGCAGTGACATGAAACCTTTTGGCCTCAATCGCCTGCCTAGGCAAAGCCCCCTTCCTCACCAGTCCTGTCTAGCTCCCTCTTGACCTTCCATTCCCAGGCACCATTTCATGCCCACCCCATCATCCTGGCCAGGAGGACAGATATTCCATGGCTTATTAATTCCATTTCAATTTTAAGTCTTACCTGCTGCTCATTAAGCTTTCTCTGTATTTCTTCCGAGTTACAGGAATCGTAGACTATTGGTTTGGCCAGCTCTGACTCAATGTGAGCGAGCCAGGTCCTCAGGCTGCTCATGTTCTTATCGAGCTGCTGCACAGCCACCAGGGTCTCCTTCAGCTTCTTCACCCTGTGGGCAGAGAAGGGGGAACGTCCCGCTTCAGCGAGAGGACCACTCATGTTTCCCTCATGTGCAGAGGAGAACACTGGGCTTTAACAATCTTTTTAGGCAGAGAGTTAGAAACTCATGTGGAAGAAGCCAAAGATAGAAGAAAAAGGAGGATAGAAATTAGAGATGAATACAGACAACGGAGCAAGGATGCAGAGGAGGCAGGGGTCCAGGGCACAGGAGCAGAGATAAATTAGTTTTGAACACAGTTTTCCCAGTGTGAGCAGGGTGTGATCACAAGTTTGGGAAGAACACAGGTAGTATTTCTCAACTCCATTACTACCTACTTAGAGCAAAAATCAATTATTGAGTCCCTGTTAAGAGCCTGACATGGCTGAGTGTACACAGATTGCTCTAAAGAGAAAGGTCATGGTGATAATAAGCATATGATCAATGATCTATTAGTGCCCTTATTTAAAAATTGCTGCTACCTTTAGACTATGAGTCTCGCCTTTTGGTTCAAGAAATATGGCCACCTAATTGGCACTGCTCATAACAGAGGTAAACAGCAGATGAGCAAAATACTTCAAGCTGCTAGGGTGTCATCTTGGCTCAACTGAAGAGGTATCTATCTTCTTGAAAATATGTCAAGAGCAACATGACTTGTAAGACTCTAGGTTTGAGATACATTTAAAGGCAGGGATCTGCAATAGATTGTTCTCAAAGATTGACAACTTACACTTAGAGTCATGAGATATTCGCTCCCCCTCCCCCACCCCTGTATTACTTCCAGGCTTTTAAAGAAGTGATTTTCAAGCTGGGATTGTCACACAATCAGCGGAGGGTGCTTTCAAACCACAGGTGCCAACTACCAGCCACCATCTCCAGATGGTTGTGATACATTTCTCTGATCAAGACACACTGTTCTGAAGAAAATGTCTCATAATCAAAGTATTTTGAACATTTTGATTTATTTTTAGTTGTTTAAAATTGATATCATCACTTCTGTTTCAGTTTCAATAAATCAATGTTTCTCTCTCAAGTGAAAATGTAGTCGTTTGACAACATGATCGCTTTTCCTTTTGTCATTTTCCTCAAAGCACTGTCACATAAATGCTCTTAAAGGATTTTCACTATGGTCAGCTGTTAGTAATATCTATATTTCAATAATTGTAATTAATAACACTTCTATTTGAATAACATTTTCAGTTTGTAAAAACCCTCTTAGGAGCATTACCTTTTATTCTTTTAAAAAATGTGTATTTAAAAAATTATGTTCATATTTCAAAATATATTCTATTGGTAGAAAATGAAAATATGTTGCATTGTTTATTATGACTTAAAATTCCACTTGAGATAAGATTTCCCCAATTAGCTTTATAAATACAAATTGTACCCTGTCCCCCAGACACTTCAAGGCATTGGCCTTGAACACTATTTCCAAGAACTTTTACATACAACTCACTCACATTTCTCTCATGGCTAAGACAAAATTCATCTGCGCATCGGTCAGTGAATGACAGTTTTATTATGGCTACTGGGTACAAAGCTCATGAAGTACGCTTGACCAACCACAGCATGGACATGGAATTTTACATGGCTTTGGCCATAGTGCCCCAGACTGAAAGAAGACTTTACCATCAATAAACCCACTGGAACAGGCCTGAAGAATGGCACACAGAACAGAGAGGTCCGTCCTGCTTTTAATTCTGTAGGAAAATCTTTTCAGCAGCCTCTCCTACATGACCAGCTTCTTGTCTTCAGATTTCGTAGTATCTGAACACTTACTAGGCTTGGGGATGGTAATGTCATTAGGGTTTTACTAGAGGTCGCAGTGCTTGTTTCCTCCCTTCCTTATTTCAGTCCCCTGGTATTATTTATGCATTAATTGGTCTCCTCCATGGTAAGTTCCTTGGAAAGCTGGAAATCTGAGTTTCCATATTTGGCTATTTCCCTACCCTGGCCATGCTAAACTCAGGGCTTTGCACTAAATTGGGTACTGTTTAAATGGTTGCTAAACATTAATAATGAATATTCTAAGCGAATTGTGTTTATTTAATTAACATGTTTTCATTTTAAAATTTTTATCTGATATTAAGTGGGTATTAAATTTTACTTCTAGGTTCAACATTTGCCAATGCTCTATTTGTCAAGTACTAAAATTCATTCATTTTCTTGGTTCAAAACTCACTTACAAATATGATCAAAAGATCCAAAGCACAAAAGGATGCAAGTAAACACTGTTCCATAGGACCATCTACATTAGAAAAATAAATTACGGGATAACTTTTGTAATATTGAATGAGTTCTAAGTCAGAGCGGTTGGTATGCAATATGTCAAGGGCATCATGACATGGAAATGCGTGTTCATATAGTCCATTAGGGACAAGTTCCTCTTTCAAACAAATGTGTAAATTTGCTAAAGTCAATGGGGGTGAACATTTAAGCAGTTCTTTTTCATTTCTTTAAACAGTGTATTTTACTACAAATAGCAAAATGCAGTGTACGTATGTGCTGGGGGCGCAGATGTGAGCCTGGAGGGCATGGATAGTAGGATTAATAAGCCTTGGCTTATTAAACTTGATATTTATTTGCAGGACAGGGATCACCCTTTTTTTTTAGGAGAAATGTCCCATGTTTCTTTCCATTATTTCTTTAAAGATAATTTTTGGGTAAAGTGTCACAGTATTTTTATTTATCTATCATCGTGAGGAGTCTGAGCAACATTCCTTTTGGTAAACATCCAGGATTATCATTCAAATTAGACACTTGCAGACGTCACATGTCTGGGTAAGTTTAGCAGCTTGAGAAATCTGTAAGTCCCCGCAGCTTATGGTTCTTTCACAGTCCAGGCACTTGACCTTTCTTGAAAAGGATTCTACTATGAAATGCAAATATCCAGCTTCTTAACACGGAAACATGCATATACAAACACACACATATATATATACGTATGTATATACATACCTACACACATATACTTATAAATCTATATATATTGTATCTATATTTCACAACTTTCCTTCACAGTGATTTAGTATATCTGTAACCCAAAACAAAACAAAAAGTTCAAATTCTAAATATAATAGAACGAAAATTACCATTGGGTAAATCCTATTTATTTGTAGAAAAGTATCTGAGGGATGATACAGAAAAGGAAAATATTTTAAAAAATTAAAATAAAATTCCTGTCACATTTTATTCTAACTAAAAAAAATGAACTAAACATTTGCACAATGTGCTAAATTATTATTTTAGACATTAATCTGTACACATTGCACATATATTTTATAAGCTTTATATTAGAGACTAAAACTTACTGACAAGCACAAACAAAAGCAACTTTCTCAAACACACAACATTTTCTAGAGCCCTGAAATATTTTTATTTAATGAAAGGAAAGCTTTCAACTACAAAGCTGTGAACCAGCTAAGGCTAAATTTCAGTTTCATCAGAAGCCCATCCTTTAAATAGCAGATGATGGACTAACTGAGTCTTTTTCTGGATCGCTTTCCTGTGTCTCAGCTTCTCTACTCTAGCCATACTCCTTGTATGACGCATACGCTCCAGAGACAACTGGAATACTGAGTCATAATAAAGTCCATTAACCTTTTCATCCAGCTCTGCATGCCCAGTAGAGGTACTAGAAAACAAACCAACAAATAACTCTTGGGAGTCCACATGGCCAGCTATCTCCCAACACCAATCCTCTTCACGTAACGTTGGCAAAAACAGTTCTGGATTAAAGCTTCCAGCATCTATCCTACATACCCCATGTAACATGAAAGCTATGTACAATGGAAGAAACTCAAGAAGATGCCTGCCTTGTGACATCGCAGTTACAATCTGGGAGATCTGCGTCCACACAGCCGTCCTCTGCCATCCTCAGAGCACGCAGGTCCTCTGCCACCACCATGAAGCTTCCACGTGCAACAGTTAGACTCTGCAGAGCAAAAGGCTATATCCTGCGTGGGGATGAAAGTTTCCCCTTGTCTGTGTATAGAAGTATGAAAATGCTCACTCTAGACAAATGTTGGTAGTCTCTGCCCGATAATATGACACTGGGCAGTGACAAGTGGTCATGTTTCTAAATAAAACCTACATTCATTAACATGTGCCAGGCTTGATCTCCTGGAATGTAGGCCACGAGTGTAAGAAGGGGAAAAAGCTCAGTGTAATCTGTAAGGAGGAGGAAGCTACAGGTCTAAAGAAAGGACAGCAAAAACAACGTTGGCTGCAGACACGCTGCTGTTCTGTAAGGACAGTCAACTTTTCTTGCGGGCAGTTTGCTATGCGGGGAAGGCTATTTAAGGAAAACAAATCATCGCATTGCAAACAAACAAAATGTCCACAAGCACAGCAAATGGTAGTAGCAAAAGGAATAACTTTCTTCTTTTTTGGGTTCAGTATGCCAGCTCGGTAGTGTATACAAGAGTTTTAGGAGTTGTTTGGGAAGGTGGGAAAGTACATGCTCTTTATCTTTGAGTAGACTATTTGGGCAGGAAAAATAATGAAGAAATATTATTCTCCCTTACATATGCAAAACTTTTGTCCTTTAAAATGATGTAAGATGAGAAAATAACATCTTCATTTTAAGAAAATTTAAAAAATAACAATTCATTTGCTTCAGGTAACTCTTTTTCTTTTATGAATTTTGAGTTTCCAAACTTTCTGCACTAAGCATATGATAATTTAATAATTTATACTTTTAAAGAAAATAAGTCCCCAAGTTATTAATTCCTATAATTTAATAAAATATGACTAATGCTGGATGCTTTAAATCCTTTTGGGGATTAAAACTACACACAAATAAATAATAAATATTAAATAAATAATGAAAATTTGCTAAGTTCTTTCCACCGCCTACATGCATGAATTTGTAACTAAAATAAAAACAAAGCATTTGGTTCTGGTCGTGTGAGTTGTGCTTGTTTTTATAACAGCCACTAGAGGCACCCCTTTTCTTTATAAAAGATAATACACAGATGCTCCCGCTGTAAATCCAGCCCTTTGGGAGGCCGAGGTGGGCGGATCATGAGGTCTAAGATAAATGACCATCTTGGTTATACATGGTGACAACCCGTCTCTACCAAAAGTATAAAAAAATTCGCCGGGCATGGGTGGCAGGGCCTGCAGTCCGCTACTCGGGAGGCTGAGGCAGAAAATGGGCATAAACCCAGGAGGCGGAGCTTGCAGTGAGCCGAGCTTGTGCCACTGCCTCTGCCTGGGTGACAGAGTGAGCATCTGTCTCAAACAAACAAAAAAAAAAAAAGGCATATACCTGCCAGCTGGCGCCAAGTGACACCCTTACTCTCAAAAAAAAAAAAAAACAACACAAAAAAAAAAAAAATTCCAAAAGATTATCCGGCACGTGGCCTGTAATCTTGGTAGTCCCAGGTACTGAGGTGGGAGGAATACTGCTTGAGCCAGGAGGTTAGGCTGAGTGAGCCAGTACTGCCCAGTGCAACTCACAGCCTAGGTTGACACAGCAAATCCCATCTCCAAACAAAAAAAAAAAAAATTAAAGAAAACCGTATTTTATATAGAACTAAATTCTAGCAAACTAGTACTTTACAGATATTACACTGTGAATTCTTTTATAAAACGACCCTTCTGGTCCTACTATTACCTATCCTGGTCCTTTTTAGTAATCAGAAATGAAAATATTTGAGCTGTGATTAAAGAAATCTATTGGTTATGAACCCATCTATAGGCAACCTTTGTCTTTTTTCTTGATTCTGACTAACATTTAAAGAAACCTGCACCGTTCAAACTTTTTCTTGCTCATAATTTCTTAGTTTAATTTTCTTATTACCTTATTTAGTTTCCTCATGGAGTTAAAATTTTGAAGTTTTTTTCATGCTTATTATTGTTAGCATAATGTATTTATTCCAATGAACTAAATATGAGACAAGGCAAAGCTTTAAAGATATAATTATTGAAATAGCAAAAATCGCAATGTTCATTGATACAGAAAATCCTAGATAAGTTGTGGTATATTTATACTATGGAATACTCTGCAGGATTTTAAAAGAATGAGACTGGCATAGATAATGTTTTATAGTATACACGGTCCTTTCCCTTGCATTTTCTCATTGAAGATGTGGCAGTTAGTTTCATTAACACTTTGAAAACGAGTAACTTGAGGCTCAGAGAAGTTATTCAGTGAGACCTGGGCCATACAGCAGGAACCAGGTGGACTAAACTCAGGCCTCTTGATTAGTTCTGTGCCATTTCTGTGCTCATCGCATCAATGCATTCCTGATCCTTCCCAGGCACCTTCCAACTCGAACACCCTTAGGTAATACCAGCCATGAATTCCAAGAACTTAATTTCCTTTGACCTCCAACGTGGGTAGAACATCCTTTAAACTGAAAGTCCTCCTGAAGGCAGCTGCTAGGAACTTCACAAAGTCTTGCTTGCACTGCATATGCGTTTTACCTCCACAGCCTTTGAACTTCCTCTGAGATGACAGCTGGCCTTTATTGAACATATTCTATGCTTAGCAGTTGATATGGTTTAACTGTGTCACCACCCAAATCTCATCTTGAATTGTAGCTCCCATAATTCCCATGCATTGTGGAAGAGACCTGATGGGAGATAACTGAATCATGGGGGTGGTCTCCCCCAGACTATTCTTGTGGTAGTGAATAAATCTCATGAAATGTGATGATTTTATAAGGGGTTTCCCATTTTGCCTGGCTTTCATTCTCTCTTGTCTGCCACCATGTAAGATGTGCCTTTCACCTTCCACCATGATTGTGAGGCCTCCCCAGTCATGTGGAACTGTGAGTCCATTAAACCTCTTTTTCTTTATAAATTACTCAGTCTCGAGTATGTCTTTATCAGCAGCATGAAAATGGACTAATATAATGGTTTACAGGTCCCATTTCATGTAGTTCTTCTAATCATTCTTCTGAGCTAGCTACTATTATGATGCTCATTTCATGCATGTGGTAACCAAGGTGCTGAGAAGATAAGCAAGTTGGTGAAGCAGAATCACACTATGACTCAGGCAGCTGAAGACCGAAGCCAATGCTTTGCTTTGTGTATGCTCTCATTTGTGTGCATACACTTTCCACCCTGTGGCTTAGATTTGAGAAACTCAGTAAATACTGGAGTGATTGCTATGTGCAAAGAACAAGGTCAGGAGATGGGATTACTATGGTGATCAAAGTTAGATACACTTACATTTTAGTAGAGAAAACTGGCTTAAAATGACTGATCACACAAGATTTCACATAGTTCAGGGAAATGCTATGAAGGAGAAGCCTACTGAGCCGATAAGAAGAATCTGATCTAACCTGGAGAGAAGGAAAAAACACGAAGAACAATCAGGAGCTGGCCAGGCCAGGGGCAGGCAAGAGAATGCCCAGGAAGAGAGAATAGAAAGGAAGAGGCCCTGCAGTGAGGAACCCTTGTGTACTTGCATTATGACACTTATTTGGTTAGGGACCATTTTCTTTCTCATCTTTATAACCCTAGAGCAGGTCACCTGTTTTGGTAAATAAAATTTTGTTGGAGCACTGCCATGGTTTTCTATTTACAGATTTTCTATGGCTGCTTTCACTCTATAACAACATGCTAATAGTAACAGAGACTATTTGGCCCACAAAACTAAAAATATTTACTATCTGGTCCTCTATAGAAAACATTTGCCAACCTCTGCCCTACAGCAAGAAGCATAGTACTTCATATACAGTAGGCATTCAATAATTTTAAAAAATTGTTTGTTTCTACTCCTACAAAATGTTGAGGCAATTATAATAAATATAGAGATTAAAAACAACCAGTCACAAAAGGCCACATATTATATGATCTATGTATATGAACTATTCAGAACAGGTACACATGTAGAAACAGAAAGTAGATTAGTGGTTTCCTAGGGCTGGGAGAAGTGGGGAAGGAAGAAGAGGGAAAAATGAGTGACAGCTAATGGGTAACTGTTTTTATTTGGGACTGATGAAAGTGCTTTAAAATTGATTAGAGTAATATACACACAGCTTTATAAATATGCTAAACTCACTGAATTACATGCTTTAGATAGGTAAGTTATATGGCATGTGGATTATATCCCCAAAAAAGCTGCTATTGAAAAAAAAAAAACAAAAAGATAAGAGCCAAATAACTAAAGTATGCTTTTGCCTTGGTGATAGGGATTTAGGTTTAGCAGAGAGAAAAAGAATTTTCTCTATTACAAGGTCCAGTTACCCACTTCCCTGCTCCCAAATCATCACAACAGAGTAAACAAGTTGAATTTGACCTTCCTAGATGCTAAGATGAGAAATGTTACACAATCCATTGTCTGTGATAAGAAGCACTGAAGAATTAATACTAAAAGACAGATTTCCTTTTAGTCCTGAGAGCTAGAGAAATTGCTATGTGGATATTCTGCACAGGATTCATTGAAAAATGAGAGCCAGTATTCTTAAAGGCAGTTTTACAGAAATTAGAGTCATGTGTCAACAATGACAGTTTCTTATGCTGACTTTTAATAAAAGCCAATGGCTCAGAGGTACTTTTAATTATCTAGGCCACTGCTGAACAACAGAACTTTCTGAGAGGATAAAAATGTTCTGCATTTTACAGGGTCCAATAAGGTAGCCACTAGCCTCATGTGGTTACCGACCACTTAAAATGTGGCCTGTGCAACTGACCATAATTAAAATTAAGGAGTAATTTAATTTTATTCCATTTCAGTTAATCTAAATATTCTGTAATGTAAATAGCCATCTGTAGCTAGTGACTGCTGTATTACACAGAGAAGATCTAGAAAGTATGCAAAGCATACTAGAACATTATCTACTGAGCCCTAAAAGTAACTGAACAACTTTTGTTGCCCTAAAAAACTGACAATGCTTGACAACACAATTTAAAAACTCAGTACAAAGCACATCTATTTTGTTCTCAGAGTAATCTAAGCTAATCTGATGGCGATGTCAAGTGGACTCTAAATTATGCGTTCTCTTTTTATGTATGTAGTAGGTTTGTTATCAGTAAATCTTTTGCTTTCTTTTTTTCGCTTCTGTGATTGAATATTAAAGACATAGCTCATGTTTCTATTAGCTGAGATGTTCACCTAAAAATATTATCATCTTCAAAAATAACCTCTCCATTCTCACAAGAGCACCAACACAGCACAGAAATGTCGAAAGGCATACACTGGGTTATATTTTGCTTTAGTGCATCAGCGCTGGAAGAGGGAAGAGTGGTGAATGGACTGAATCACAGAAACCTAATACTTCAGCTGGCAGTTCACAGTTGAGGATGGGTGTGGAAGACATGCATCCAGTCTGTGCACTAATGAAGCACCAATAAACAAAGGAATAGAATGCAGATGTGACGGCTGGGTGTCTTTCAGGAGAAGCTGCAAGACAGACTGTGACTCTAAAGTGGTGTTAAACTGCAGGATGGCTCAATGATTAGTGCCTCATCTAGTCTAATTTGGAAGGAGGCAATTAGAAACAGGCAACATATATACAAAAATCCCTTGTGGAATTTTATCTGGAAATTCTGAGGCTTTATGTAAGAGGAAACAAAAATTAGTATTATATAAGTGACTACAGTGAGAAGCATGGGTACCTTATAAACATGTAATTGATTCAAATTTATTAATATGTCTTTTGGCAAAGTGAACAATTAACATCTAGAAAATTCTCCACTGAACAGCCAGACAAAATATGTTATAAATAAATGTGAATTCAAGAAGAAAGCAGCAAACTCATTTCCTGTAATGTCGGCTCATAGCTGGGCATACACCAAGTTAGCTGCTTATGACTAGATTACATTAAATCTGATTTAAAATATCTTTGACATAGTGCATTCTTACTCTCCACATCATTGAGGCACTACAAGTAAGAAAATAATATTAACTAGTTTAACTGGATTACGTGGAAATGTCAATCAATCTATGAGTCAAATTTGACCAAAAAACTCCCCAGGGGATATTTACCAAACAGGCAGTTTCCCTAACAAGGATATTTATAGCTTGAAGGACTTCAATTCCTTCTTCTGAAACAAGATTTTGTTATCATTTTAGTGAGTGAGAAGTGGGACTGAATACAGCATTGGGATTTTAAAATACACATTTGTCGAAACTCCAAGACCAATTTGAGCCAAAATGTTATTTCCATCTCTTTATAGTGCCTTTTCCAGAGCTCCTACTTATCTCATTGTTTTACTCCAGTCCCATCCTGAACTTCTCAAAGGAGAAGTTCTCCTTCAGTTCTGTCATTTTATCTTGACTCTCACAGTCACTGTCACATTGTAAGTACTTTACAAAGAACTGAGAAATTAGATTGTCGAGATCAAAAACAGAACTTATCTTCCATTTAACTGTCTTCTCTCTAACAGGGAAAAGGAAGTCACCAATTTGAGAGGCAGGAGGGCACAGCGCTCCAGGACATGGGCTTTGGAGTCTGAGCACAGGCTGTGCCATGCAACATGTGCGTGATGATGGACAAGCCTCAACCCCAGCCCCTGCATCTGTAAAATGGGCATAATGATAAGGTCACCTCAAAGGACATTGTGAACAGATGAAAAGATGCATATGAAACCTGCAGCGTGGTGATTGGAACCAGCAAAGTGTTCAATAAATGTTAGTTGTATCAGTGCTATGGTTAAACATTTAAAAAGCTGACGCCGGGCGCAGTGGCTCACACCTGTAATCCCACCACTTCACGAGGCCTAGGCGGGTGGCTCATCTGAGGCCAGGAGTTTGAGACTAGCCTGGCCAACGTGGTGACTCCATCTCTACTAAAAATACAAAAATTAGCCAGGTGTGGTAGTGTACGCCTGGAATCCCAGCGACTGGGAGGCTGAGGCAGGAGAATTGCTTGAACCTGGGAGGCAGAGGTTGCAGAGCTGAGATTGTGCCACTGCATTCCAGCCTGGGCCACAAAGCAAGACTCCATCTCAAAAATAAATAAATAAATATAAATAAGTAAAAAGTTGATATACATTTATTCCATTTTGTTTCACTGTCACTAAAATAAATGATAATCTCACTTTCTTGAGTTAGATACTTTTTGGTAACTCTCTTATAGAAAAGAAATATATGAAATGTGTTCAAAATCAGCATACAGAATTGTGACGCCCACATGCGGTTTTGGTGAGCACATGGTATGCAAAGGACATTGTTTCACGTTCACTTTTATGCAGCATGGCTAAGGAAAGAAACCCAGATTTTAAAAGTGTATTGTGGGACAGACTCCAAATGGCACCATTTGTAACATTCCAACTCTCCTAATTGCCATGAAGAACATTTATTTAAATATTCAAATATTCATTTAGGCATTGAAGTATTCATTGAATCCATATTTTAGGCACTGTTCCTAGTGCTTGTAATATATAGTGAATACAATGGAGGAAGTTTCCTGACCTCAGGGTGCCTAAGTTCCAACATGAAGCCAAATTCACCTAAAATAAGACATCTCCTTTTTATATTAATAGCATAGAGCATTTTTATAACATAGTGCATCATTCATATTAGACTTTTATATTGCTAGTAAATACCCTCATATATTTTTCTTTATGACTTTCATCTCTCTTGCCCAACCCGACCCTTCTACAACAGAAAGTGAGCATAATATTCCTCTTAGGTATGAGGCAAAGGCTTATAGTTACCACTAAGCTCAACACAAAATTACTGTAACGCAGCAGCTGATTTTTACAACCGAGCGGAGTGGCAATAATCAGATTTGTTTCCATACCTTGACAACTAGTAATTTTTTTTTTTTTTTTTTTTGCTACTGCAGACAAAAACACTCTCCACATATACTGGTCAGCAGTTTCTTCCTGATAGGAGTTTGAATACCCATGAAGCCCTAAAACAAAGAATTTTCTCTTGGAAATTAGTTTTGTTTAGATATGACTCTCTCTCTCTCTTTCTTGCAGCTACATACAAACAACACGAGATTTATAAAATAAGAGGAGAATTTTCAAGGTAACGAAAGTGCCAATTATGAGAGGAGCACGAACAGTTTTGAAAATGCTGAGATAACTCAGGAAGAGAGACTGATTTATTGGATTATCTTTGGCTGGTGAAAGGCAGACTGAAAAGCTTTAAAATGCTGCCTACATGTGTCCTGTTGACTCAGGTCCTCTTTACCTGGCTGCAATGAGGTCCAGGAGATGCTGCCACCGGTCGTTGACCTTTCCCAGTTTGTATTCAATCTCAGATGCTTTGCTTTCATGGCTGGCTTTAGCAAGTCGTTCTCCCATTTGTTGGAGCTGTATTTTGTTCTCTTGAGCAACAGCAATTTCCTCTTGATAATCCTGTGTAATAAATAGCAATCACAGAGGTCAGAAAGCATATTCTTAATGCATCCAGTCCGGCTCTACTAGAAACATGATAATTACTGTTTTCTACTGCTTGGAAATAGTTTGAGCATAGGAATACCATGTGGACATCAGCCCATGTGCACAAGTATTAGTAGTGCCTATTATTTTCGGTATGTATGCAGAGTTGGGATTAAATTTTTATATAGACGTTCTCGAAATAAATAGGATGCTGCTTCCTATTTACCTGAAATATATATTAAAAAACAATAAAAGATAGATATAAAAGATAAAGCTTAAAGGATTTTAGTATTGGGAAATTATACCTTATTTCTCTCAACACTAACTTGATGTTATACTTAGAATAAATTCTCATACAAATAGTTGCCGAGACACTTATGAAATGCACACACACATACATATGCAATTGATATACATATATATATGTAAATGTGAATGCGTGTGTTTATTACGTTATTTGTGTGGAATATTTTAAAAGAGTTCCTTCATTTTAAAGAGCTATCCTCTATACAATGCCAGTATTTTGCAGTAAATAAATCAATGATAAATTAACTTTCAGTAATAATAACTATTAATTATAGAGAATCGATGGGCTTCAAACCTTCTTGATTTACTCACTTTCTCTGCTAGCTTCTCTTAAATTGTTTGAGTTAAAGAGGACAGACTCCATATGGTCTACTTGCAAGAGATAAGCACGAAATAGTGTGATTTAAGTGACATGAAAGGACAGTCCCCTCCCCTGCACCGCCACTGCTATCCCCAGTGACCCTCTTACTCTCTTGCCACAGTGACAGGATCCAGTCTTTAGGATCAACTTTTTTATTTTTGGCTTAAGCTCCTGTTATGTAATAAACAGTTTCTCAGCAAAATAACATATGAAGATGGGTATTATATGAATGTGAACATTTTAACCTTCTCTTGCTCTAAAGTTAGTGTAGTAACAGAGCTATCCTCCCAAGTCATTTACCTAAGTCAAAGGGCCCCAAAGGAATGGTAGGGACCAACAAAATTTTATTCCATTCCGGGGCTGACTGCTGTCGTCATGCCTGCAGCCCTGCCCACCCTCCTTTTTATGTTATTTCAACACAATGGGATTCAAAGACCAATACGTTGATTTGCATTTATTAATATTATAATATTTCAGCAAACATTTGAGATGATTTTATTGAGAAGTGTTTCTTTCAAGGAATTACTTTAAGACTTAAAAAGTATTTATAGTAAAATAATCCTCTTGAATTGTCTTTAAAATCAAACTATTTTTGAGTGTTAATACCAACAGACACTAATATCTTGGTTTCAATTTTTTTATGAATTGTCTTTTTCTTTTTTTTTTCTTTTCCTTCACCTTATTAGTACTTTCCAGTGGACAACTGCCTTTTTCTATGTTGCCAAAATTACCAAACCTTGATGTTATTTTCCTTTACAAAAGAGACACCACAAAGAGGAAAACTCATAAGCCCTTTAAAAAAAACCCATGAGTTATTAATATACAAGGTAGATAGTTAACATTTTAAATAATATTCCTAACATTGTGCCAAATAATGTAATACAATCTATATGAAAAGCTGAAATTTTTCTAAATTTTAAGTTATGGTTATAGATTGTTAAAGAGATGGTTTTTTTCCCCACACTCTCAGACTTCCCATACTTTAGGATGTATATCTATACATCCTAAATTTAGTAAAAAAAGCAATGAGAATAGAGACAAATTTAATCAAAATTTATTCTATAGCAAATTTTACTCTACTACCTATAGTGCATTAATCATTCACTGATAGCATTCTCTGACAACCAGCAACTTAGCAAAGGGCAACCGTGAGCAGATGCTAAAATGAAATCTGTATCATCTCAGCCAAGAATTTTAAGGTTTACAATACCAAGTAAACAAATGCTTATTCATTTGGATTGATCCAATGGATAAATCGTCTTGAATTGTGTGCATATGGATAGAAATAATTTTTCTTAACAACCATTTATATTTCTTTACAGAATAAATGAAGCTACAATTTGTTGATGTAGTAAATACTGGCTGAGTGCTTATGAGAAGTTAGGTACTGCTTCAGGTGCAGGGGATAAAGCAATGAACAAAATAGACAAAGCCCATGCTCCTGTAAAGCTGACAGATCAGTGGGGTCTCCACTTGGACAATGAATAAGTAAATACAAAAAATACATTGTACATTAGATGGTGATATGTACTAATGACAAGCACACATTAAAATAACATTAAAATCACTGATTGTTCACAAACACTGTGGAAACAATACTGGAATCACCAAATTCTTTTTTTTTGTTTTTCTTCTGGAGACAGTCTCACTCTGTCACCCAGGCTGGAGCGCAGTGGCACAATCTCGGCTCACTGCAACCTCTGCCTCCTGGGTTCAAGTGATTCTCTTGCCTCAGCCCCCTGAGTAGCCAGGACTACAGGCATGTGCCACCATGCCCGGCTAATATTTTGTAGTTTTAGTAGAGATGGGGTTCACTGTGTTGGTCAGGCTGGTCTTGAACTCCTGACCTCTGGTAATCCGCCTGTCCTGCCTCCCAAAGTGCTGGGATTACAGGCGTGAGCCACCGCACCCAGCGGAAATCATCAAAAATTTTAAAATGCTAGTAAATTGGATCAGCTTTATACAGACATCAGAAATGTTTTGGATCCAAATGAATATGTAAAATAATTTGATAATATATACATACCTTTAAAATAATATGAAGCCGAAATTATCAGGAAACTCTTAATTCCTATCTATGGTCTACAAACCATATTTTAGAGAGAAAATGTCAATTCAATTTATCTTAAGAATCTTTTCTTTCAGTTTCTCTCTAGTGACTTTACCTTTTAAAACAAACAAACAAAATACACAAGCAACTAAAAAAAAAAAGGAAAGAAAAATAATACATATAAAAGATTCCTACAGAACAGGTAGCTAAGAGCCCCAAATACTGAACTGAATAGTAGATGCTCTATTTCATCACAAATTGCAAGTATCCTATATATTTTATGTGTAAAGCAGGTCTTTTCATGCAAGTTTATTTTATGCTGGATACTTTCTTTTTGAGACAGAGTCTCAGTCTGTCGCCAGGCTGGAGTGCAGTGGCGCGATCTCTGCTCACTGCAATCTCCACCTCCTAGGTTCAAGTGATTCCCCTGCATCAGCCTCTAGAGTAGCTGGGACTACAGGCGAGCACCACTGCGCCCGGCTAATGTTTTGTATTTTAGTAGAGACAGGGTTTCACCATGTTGGCCAGGATGGTCTCGAATCCTGACTTCATGGTCCACCTGCCTCAGCCTCCCAAAGTGCTGGGATTACAGGTGTGAGTCACCGCACCTGGCTGCAAATTTATTTTATATTAAAAAGATAAAATATTTAAAATATACTGCTCCTTTGACAGGAAGGTAATTATGAGTAAAGTCACCCTCTGTACCTGTGAGAAGTATACATAAGCCTTATGAAGAATGAAAACCTAAGTAGCCATGCATTCCATACCTTCTTGAGCTTCTCTATCATTTCTTCAATGAGAATGTCTCCATTCTGAGAAACCTTGCTTTCCATTTGAGTCAACCACTCACAGAGTTCCTTGTTCTTCTCACTGAAGACTGCCCATTCGTTCAATCTTTCACCTATTTGCTGCCGCCTTAAGGAGAGCTGAAAAGTTTAAAACAGGAGAATAGGCAAAATGATTATCAGAGAGAAGCCTACACCCCCAAGGAAAATAGCAAATAAACTAGGACTAAAATGAATGATAGTCATACATCTTTTTAGCCCACTGTTTCCTGAAGTCCAGGACTTGCTATTATACAAGTGGGAGACACTGAATCCTCCAGTTGTTTCCTGAAGGTTCACATACACATTAGCTTATTAAAGGTTCTGGATAATGCAACTTCACACAGTTGGTTCAGGATAGATAGGATACATGACTGGTGAATGTAAGAAAGAAAGAAGAAATGGAAAAGAGTTGGGAAAGAAGAAAGGAAAGAAGGGAAGTAAAAGGAAAGAGAGATGGTAAAGAAGGGAGGAAAACAAAGGAAAGAAAGAAAAAAAGAATAGAAAGGTGAAAGAAAAGAGTAAAAATAGGGAAGGAAGAAGGAAAGGAAGAAAAGAAGGGATGGAAGAATGAGCCTCGGGTATCTGGAGAGTGAGGGAGAGGGCAGCATCAAAGCGAAGCGGCCTGAAGTGGGGGCAGGTGTCCTGAGGCTCAGCTCCATACTGACACGTGAACTCCAGGCAAGTTTCTCTACTTCTCTGCAGTTTTCATTATTTATTTATTTATTTTGTTTTTTGTTTCTATTTCCTTCTTTTTGTTTCTCCTTGCCATGATAGCTTTGAGTTAGAGAAATGTTCACATACATCATACAAAATCACCTGTTTAAAAATGTACAATTAGGCCCCGGGGCGGTGGCTCAAGCCTGTAATCCCAGCACTGTTGGAGGCGAGACGGCGCGAATCATGAGCGTCAGGAGATCGAAGCGGCCCCTCCCCCCCCCATCGCTGCTAACACGGTGAAACCCGTCTCTACTAAAAATACAAAAAAACAGCCGGCGAGGTGCGGTGCCTGTTAGTCCGCAGCTACTGGGAGGCTGAGGCAGGAAATGGCCGCGGTAAACCCTGGGAGGCGGAGCTTGCCAGTGAGCTGAGATCCGCCCCCACTGCACTCCAGCAGCCGGCCGACAGAGCAAGACTCCGTCTCAAAAAAAAAAAAAAAAAAAAAAAAAAAAAAAAAAAAAAAAAAAGTAGGGCAATTAGTGCTTTTAGTATATTCACAGCATTTGTGCAATCATCATCATAATCAATTTTAGGATATTTTCATCATTCCAAAAAAAAAAAGCCAGGTGTGGTAGCTCACACCTGTAATCCTAACACTTTGGGAGGCCAAGGCGGGTGGATCACTAGAGGTCAGGAGTCCGAAACTTGCATGGCCAACATGGTGAAACCCTGTCTCTATTAAAAATACAAAAATTAGCCAGGCATGGTGGTGCACACCTGTAATCACAGCTACTTGGGTAGCTGAGGCAGGAGAGTTGCTTGAGCCCAGGAGGCAGAGGTTGCAGTAAGCCGAGATTGTGCCACTATGTTCCACCCTGGGTGACAGAGCAAGACTCTGCCTCAAACAACCAACACCACCACCACAACGAAAACCTTGTAGCCATCAACAGTTATTCCACTGCTCCTCCTCACTTACCTCACAGTAATCTCCCTTCTGTCCCTATGGATTTGCCTGTTCTGGACATTTCATATACATGGAATCATACAATATGCAGTCTTCTATGACTTCTTTCACTTAGCATAAAGATTTATCTGTATTGTAGCATGTGTCAATACTTCATTCCTTTTATTGCTAACTATATTCCATTGTATGAATATACCACATTGTATTTATCAACTCATCTTATTTGGGTTGTTTCCATTTTTTGCCTATTCTGAATAATGCTGTTATAAACATTTTGTGCACAAGTGTTTGTATGAATACATGTTTTCATTTCTCTTAGGTATTTATCTAGGAGTAGAATCTCTCGGTCATAAGGAAACACTATAGATTGTTTTCCAAAGTGGCTGCCCATTTCATATTCCCACCAGCAGTAGGATTCCAATTTCTCTACATCTTCACCGACATTTTTGACTACAGTCATCCTAACGGATGAGAAGTGGTATCTGATGATGGTTTTGATTTGCATTTCCCTGAAGGCTAACAATACTGAGACTCTTCACGTTTCTTAGCCATTTGCAAATCTCCTTTGGAGAATTATCTACTCAAATCCTTTGTCTGCTTTTTTAATTAGATTGCCTTTTTATTACTGAGTTCTGAGAGTTTCTTATACATTACATATACAATGGGCTTGTTTTCCTATCTCTAGGTCTAGAATTATCCTTTCCAGAATTCTAAAATTTTCTGATCTCAAAATATAATACTCTTGTGTTCACAGTGCTGGTTGAAATACTAAGGAATGTTTCTAGTTGAGCTAAACTACATGTTAGTAAAACATAATATGATTTGGTAAGAAGGTTTGAAGATGTTCTTCCACAGTTTTGTCATACTGCTAGCTATTCCGCTATTCATTCCACAGCACTAAACATGTCCCTATCGATTTTATTTTACCCCCAGTATTTTATTACAAAACATTTCTGACACAGAAAAGCTGAAAGAATTGTTTGGTAAGCACTCATTATATATTACCTGGGCTCAAACAGTTAACATTTTGCTATGCTTTGTTTTAAGACATTTTCCTTCCTTAATACATTTACTTTTTATGTATTTCAAACAAATTTCCTTTTTAAAGTGAAAATGAAAATATTTCTAAGGTATTACACACTTTCTAGTTATTAATTCTGCCTTGGATTGGCTCTGTTAATGATTAGACAGATAACACAAACCTAAATATCTGTGATTCTACATCCTTGTAAACTAGTCCAGGAGCCCAGGATACGTATCCCAAGGCCAGCCTTAGGTGTAGTGAGTTGCCTACAGAGTGAGCCCCAAAACCTACCATAAATTTTGAAAGGCAACCACAAAAGATTTATTCTTTTGATTCCATTCTGATCTTTTAAAATAAAAGTTTTTCTGGGTTGGGTGACACTGGTGAACATACTAAATATTTCCCCATTAGTATAATTTAGTTTCTCATTGAGGTTTTTGGAGGCAGAATAATACAGAACAGTCAAAGGGCAGTGAACTCACTTGGGATAGGTCCTACTAGAAATGGAAAAAGCTAAGGAAACACAGATTTAACAGTTTTGGAGACAAATTTTGTCACTTTACACTGTACCCCAAACAGCACCGAAGAACACAATCCTTCCAGCACCCCTTACCCCTCTAGTTCTGAGGGCCGCGTGCACTCTGATCTTCTGCTGGATCTCTCAGATTGAGAACTCTTTGGTGAATACAGCCTTTTCCCTTTCATTCACACAGAGCAGCAAGAGTCAGGAGTCTGGCTGGTAATTAAAGTCCTGGTTCAATTGATGGCCAAACTAAACTATACTTTTAGTATTTGGACTGCCCAAAGTAATCATTGTCTAAGAATCAAGGCTGGGCGTGGTGGCACATGCCTGTAATCCCAGCACTTTGGGAGGCCGAGGTGGGCAGATCACAGGAACCAGGAGTTCAAGACCAGCCTGGCCAACATAGTGCAACTCCATCTCTACTAAAAAACAAAAATTAGCCAGATGTGGTAGCAGGCATCTGTAATCTCATCTACTCGGGAGGCTGAGGCAGGAGAATCGCTTGAGCCCAGAAGGTGGAGATTGCAGTGAGCCAAGATCATGCCACTGCACTACAGCTTGGGTGACAGAGTGAGAAGACAAAAAAAAAAAAAAAAAAAAAAAAAAAAAAAAAAAGAATCGAAACCCCTGCCCTTCAGACTGAAGATGAACAAGTAACTCCTCACACTTCCCCCAAATCTTGGCCATAAGCCAAGAATGAACTCTAGTACTTTACTCACCAATATCTGCAGGGAGGATGGCCACATAATAGAAAAATATTACTTATTACTTTCATAGGTAGGTAATATTATCCCCATTTCAGAGACAAGGAATGTGAAAGCTGGACAAATTTGGGGTACTCGTTTAGAATCAGTACAAGATAAGAGCAGCAAAGTTTGAGTGTTTGATATGGGGTGCAAATATGATTAAATATCCAGAGGCAGCTGAGATTCAAAAATAGTTCATCCATCACTGACTAACTGCAAGACCAGGACAAGGTCCCTCATTTTCTCTACGACTTACTCCTTTCATTTGGAAATTATTCCTATGTTTGCTCCAAAAATTCATTAGTCTGTAGTAAACAAGTGTCTCTTTGTCCCCAGTACTGTCCTATCAATATGGTAACATGATACAAACAAGAGAGTAATTTAAGAAATTGACTGATAAGGCCAGGCGCGCTGGCTCACGCCTGTTATCCCAGCACTTTGGGAGACTGAAACAGGCGGATCACTTGAGCTCAGGAGTTTGAGACTAGCCTGGCCAACATGGTGAAACCGCATCACCACTAAAAAATACAAAATTAGCCGGGCATGGTGGCAGGTGCTTGTAATCCCAGCTACTCAGAAGGCTGAGGCAGGAGAACTGCTTGAACCCAGGAGGTACAGGTTGCAGTGAGCCAAGATCGCACCATTGCACTCCAGCCTGGGCATCAAGAGTGAAACTCTGTCTCAAAAGGAAAAAAAAAAATACATTGACTGATATATACTAAATATCTGATATATATATATACTAAATATATATACTGATATATATATACTAAAGACCTGACAACAGCTGGCCATTACTGTGCTGCAGCTACTAGTACTATTATACATGACTACAGGGCATCAATTAAGTTTAAAATTTTTTTTCTTCCCTTGACACTCATGTATTCAATATCCCCACTAAGCAGCTGGACTATACATAGATAGATAGATAGATAGATAAATAGATAGATAGATAGACAGATATAGATAGATACATAAAATATATATTATATCCCTAGTGTCTATCACACACCATGAAAATGTTGCTTTCATTTTCTTACCACGGAGTTATACCTTAAAAAAGACACAGTGAGGTTACAAGCACTGGGTGCAAACCAAGGCCGAATGCTTTTCAAAAGATGTGCATTCATAAGGGCAATGGCATTGTCCTTCTGGTTTGTACATCTAATATTTAGTCTATATACTAAATATTAAACTAAATATATAGTAAACATTACTATATTATACTAAATATAAAGTAAACATTACCATCTCTTTCTTTGGATTCAAATGAAACTGTTAAATTATTTATCAGCTTAGCACATATTTATGTTTTTGCAAGGGCACAAATACATTGCATTGCCAACAGTTGAGAAGCACCAGCTAAAACCTTCAGAGTGTGCAGCAGCTCAACAGGAAATACATCCTCTTCTGGTTGAAATATTTTTACCATGATGTTTTGACAAAACAACGAGCAATTACAATGATGACATATACTTACATTTCAGCTAGAATTACACACAAATCTACAAACCAAAACAGGAATAAAAACAAGTAGAAGCTCTGGCTGTACACAGGCACAACAAAACATTTGGGGTATCTACTTGAAAACAGATACTTTAATATATTAACTCTGCCCTGCAATGTTTACTCACGGCCTCTCTCCCTCATTCTCATCGCCAGTCCCAGGTACTCCAGACTCCTCGTCAATTACTTCGGTCAGAATAGGAACAGACTACTTGCTCCTTAGTAGGGATAATGTTAGGTTGAACTCAAGTTTTGACTTTTACAACGAGACATAGGCGCAAGCTCATTTCCTTTTGTGGTTTCATACTTGACAGAAATTCACCAGAAACAACTAACTCAAGAACTAGAAACCAATCTATATCCCCCTTAGAGTTACATCCTGGCACCTTGATCAAACCCATGACTAAACTCTCAATGGTTTAAATAATATTTTTCAGAGAGAAGTATTAATAATACGAGATAAGTATGCTTTAGCTTCAAGCATTAAGACACTTCAACATGGAAAGATTCTAAAATCACTATGTATTCCGTTTGCTGTTTCTTTTTAACATCTTAGTCTACTCACAGGTGCAGGGTATTAATCTATTTACAGCATATTGCACGATCAACATCAGCTTTCGAAATATATTTTCAGACAGCTGTCTAGATATATCTAAGTCTGAAGAACAATTTTACAACACATGAATGACTAACTTAGCAATTAATAATAACAATAATTCCACGGCATTTTTACGAAACGGTTTTCCTAAATCAAAAAGTATTGCATAACCATAGTCTTCTTAACCTCCAAAATATTCAAAATCTTGTCATTATTTTACACTAAGAGAAACATAAGTACGAAGAAATAGAATAAATGCCCTAACGTCTTAATTATAAACAACACATCATGAACACTTAGCTACCGTAGACACTGGAGATACAAAGAAATGGCCTTTGCATATCAAAGTCCTCATATTCTTGTAATGAGGTCACAAACATTAAAAAGAATAATAATACAATGCCACATTATGGCACAACCAAAAGAGAAATGAGAGTTCAGAGGACCAAGAACATACTGAGGGCCGAGAATTTCATAAATGACATTGCAGGGGTTGCAGGATGTAAAAGAAAACAGGTTAGAAAATTAGAAGGGAAGCCCGGGTGTGGTGGCTCACGTCTGTCATCCCAGCACTTTGGGAGGCTGAGGTGGGCGGCTCACCTGAGGTCGGGAATTCGAGACCAGCCTGACCAACACGGAGAAACCCCGTCTCTACTAAAAATGCAAAATTAGCAGGATCTGGTGGTGCATGCCTGTAATCCCAGCTACTCGGGAGACTGAGGCAGGAAAACGGCTTGAACCTGGGAGGCAGAGTTTGTGGTGAGCCGAGATCATGCCATTGCACTCCAGCCTGGGCAATAAGAGTGAAGCTCCGTATCAAAAAGATGAAGAAGAAGAAGAAGGAGAAGAGAAGGAGAAGGAGGAGAAGGAGAAGGAGAAGGAGAAAATTAGAAGGGAAGAAACAGTGTCGGCAGGAAGAGTGGCATAATCCAGGTCTTTGGGGAGGGAAGTTAATGGCAGGTTTGAAGCAAATAGCATCCAATCTCTAAAATATCTCTCTGAAGGCTTCATAGGCATCATTTAGCTAAAGCAATATATCTGGTCTAATCCAATTCATCCAACATGCTAAAAAGTATTAAGAGAGCAGGCAGTGCTAGACTTTTCTTAAAATTAAGAAAAACAGATGAATGGGCTCACAAAGGTAACTGAAGGTTGCTGTGATAATTTCCCACAATGTTTCCCACCAAATATCTTTCATTTTGATACATCATGATAAAGTCTTTACATTGCAAAATTGTAGGATGACTTACTGTATGGTAAGGTATTGCTTTCAGTTTGAAGAATGCAGAAATGAATCAAGCGTTGTGATGAACATTACAACCCTCTATGAGTAACTCCATGTAAATGTCTCATTGTGTTCACTGAAAAAATGAAGCTTTGTGAAAGTAGCTAAATTCATTTTGAACTCAAACCACTAACATGTTGGTGAAACCCATCTCTTATATGTGTCCCCCTTTTTAAAAAGTATACATTCATAGGAAACTGCTCGGCCGGGCGCGGTGGCTCAAGCCTGTAATCCCAGCACTTTGGGAGGCCGAGACGGGCGGATCACGAGGTCAGGAGATCGAGACCATCCTGGCTAACACAGTGAAACCCCGTCTCTACTAAAAAAATACAAAAACTAGCCGGGCGTGGTGGTGGGCACCTGTAGTCCCAGCTACTCGGGAGGCTGAGGCAGGAGAATGGCATAAACCCGGGAGGTGGAGCTTGCAGTGAGCTGAGATCTGGCCACTGCACTCCAGCCTGGGCGACAGAGCGAGACTCCGTCTCAAAAAAAAAAAAAAAAAAAGGAAACTGCTCACACATCTACCATGTGTGCTCCAGAGCTTTCAGTTAGTCCATGGACTGAGAAAAACCTGGGTTTTCACCTAAATATACAGAGAGAAATTTCCTTGAAAACACACTTCTTGTTGATATCATATAAATCAAGAGGCTCTGATCCTCTTAAACTCTGTTTAATGGTTCCTGAAGGATGAGGATAAGCAACCCTAAGTTAGAGAAAATGTGGAGGATGGGAGACAAAAGAGATCCCAGGGCAGTACAATTGGCAGGGACATAAAAGTAGGGACATAAAAGTCCCCTCTCAACAGCCCCTTCCTCAGTCTTCCCACAGCAGCTTCTTCCAGCCAGGCCTTCTGCTCCAGCTGCCACCTTGTCAGTGTGTTCATTTGCTTCCTTCCCTCAATCTATCTCCTCCACTCCCCTTCTCAAAACTCAGTTCAAAATTTATCCATCTCAAGAAACATTTCCTTTATTCCTTGCCATCCACAGTAACCTTAGCTTGCTTACATCTTTATACAGTTTTTTTCTGTGTGTGTGTGTGTGTATGTGTGTGTGTGTGACGGAGTTTTGCTCTTGTCGCCCAGGATGGAGTGCAATAGCACGATCTCAACTCACTGCAACCTCCAGCTCCCGGGTTCAAGCGATTCTCCTGCCTCAGCCTCCCAAGTAGCTGGGATTACAGGCGCCCACCACCATGCCCAGCTAATTTTGTATTTTAGTAGAGATGGGGTTTCACCTTGTTGGCCAGGCTGGTCTTGAACTCCTGACCTCAGGTGATCCACCCGCCTTGGCCTCCCAAAGTGCTGGGAGGACAGACATGAGCCACCGCACCTGGGTCCTTTATACAGTTTTATACATTGTTTTGACCTGTTTATGCCTGGTTTTCTTCTTAACCGTACACATTCTCCTAGACTGATTTTAGTCTCAGATCAAGTTTAAACTTGATGGTAGGGACATTTATTACAGTTTGTTAACATCACAATAATTAAGATGACTGATCCATTTAACAGAGATATATCACAGCGTATTCTGTGCCAGGCAGGGGCACCTGGGGTACAGAAGTAACAACACAGACAAGGCCCCACTTTCTGAAGAGCGTAACCTCAAGGCATTTGGGTCTGTTCATTATGAGCCTTTGAATCTGTTATTCCTCTTTGCCTAGGATGTCTTCTCGCTGCCTTTCCACCAATCTTACCCTTTCATTTCCAACTTAAAGTCAATCTGGAATCTTTTTTAAGATGTTGTGCACATAGAAGGTATTTAATAAATGAATAAAGTATGACTAAAAATAAATGAATATTAACTACCAGGAAACAACTACAGTAAATTAAGAGTGATAATAAATATTCCCTGTACAAAGCCAGCTCCACAGTATTAGCTAATATTACAAATGCAACAACAGTTTTTCATGTTTCAAGTATATCCACCCAGCAAAATCACAAATGTGAACCATAACATGGTGCTTTCTCTTAAGAATATGATGCTAGCCAACGAAAGTGAAAGGAAAAGAATCTAGTTTAAGTTGTTCTAAAATGTGGCAAAATATAAATATATTCATCTGAAACGTTCTGGTAGTAACCACAGTGTTCTTCCTTTGTCCATACTAAGAATGATGGGATGGGTCCACATGTGGGTTAAGCCATCTGACATTCAAATTCATCTCCCAGTTTTCCATCATCAAGATAATTCCATTTTTAGAACTTGTCTTACCTGGTGGCATAGTTCTTCCCACTGCCTTTGCAGAAGCTCTATGCGTTCATTAAGAATGGAGATATCATCAGCACTGATGTAGGCAGAGAGGGTGTCCTTCAGCAGGGTCAACTGGGTCAAGTCATCTGTCCAGCTCCCAACTGCATTTTCTAATTCCTAAATTAAAAAAAAACAAAAAACTTGAATACCCATGGACATCTCCTGCCAATGATTTCTGAAGTGTTTTTGAATCCCCTCTTGATAGAATCTCCTTTGTATAGCCCTCAATTTAAATATATAACTTGGGATCTGGAGGCATATCATGGCGATATTACAGATTTGGTTCCAGACCGCCGAAATAAAGTATGTATCACAATAAAGTGAATCACAAATGTTTTGGTTTCCCAGTACATATAAAAGTTATATTTACACTATACTATTGTGGATAAAATGTGCAATAGCATATGTCTAAAAAAAACCAATCTGCATACCTTAATTTAAAAATACTTTATTTCTAAAAAATGTTAATGACCATCTTAGGCCTCAGCAAGTCATAATCTTGCTGGTAGAACGTCTTGACTCAATATGAAAGGCCGTTGACTGATCCAGTGGTGATTGAT
The DNA here is from genome assembly GCF_001698545.2 of Rhinopithecus bieti. Lineage (NCBI taxonomy): Eukaryota > Metazoa > Chordata > Mammalia > Primates > Cercopithecidae > Rhinopithecus > Rhinopithecus bieti. Next base: position 2,395,750 of record NW_016808851.1, read on the forward strand.
GAAGTCTGGGGTGGCTGTGGCAATTTCTTAAAATAAGACAAGGAAGTTTAAGCAGCATCAATGACTCTTTTACAAAAGGTTTCTTTGTAGCATGCGATGCTGTTTTAGAGCATTGTACTCACAGAACTTTTTTCAAAATTTGAGTCATCCTCTCAAACCCTACTGCTACTTTATCAATTAAGTTTATGTAATACTTGAAATCCTTTGTTGTCATTTCAACAATATCCATAGAATTTTTACCAGGAGTAGATTCCATTTCAAGAAGCCACTTTCTTGTTGATGGCCATACCACCCTAACTGTGCCCAATCTCATCTGATCTTGGAAGAAACCACTTTTTTTATTGATCCATAAGAAGCAACTCCTTATCCATTCAAGTTTTATCATGAGATTGCAGAAAGTCAATCACATCTTCAGGTTCCATTTCCAATTCTAGTTCTCTTGCTGTTTCCACCCCATCTGGAGTTACTCCCTCCCCCACTGAAGTCTTGAACCCCCTCAAAGTCATCCATGACAGCTGGAATCAACTTCTTCCAAACTCCTGTTAATGTTGACATTTTGACCTCCTCCCATGAATCATGAATGTTGCTTTTGTAAAAAAAAAAAAAAAAGTTTTAATTTTTGTGGGTATACAGTAGGTGTATATATTTATGGGATATACAAGATATTTTAATAGACGATGTGTAAAAATCACAGCAAGGTAAATACGGTATTCATCAACTCAAGCATTTATCCTTTGTGTTACAAACAATCCAATTATACTCTTTTATTTATTTAAAACTGTATGATTAAACTATTATTGGATATATTCACCATGTTGTTCTATCAAATACTAGATCTTATCCTTTCTATTTTTTGTAACCATTAACCATCCTCGTCACCCCTGCAGCCCCCAGGTACCCTCCCAAGCTCCGGTAACCATCTTTCTACTCTCTATCTCCATGAGTTCAGCTGTTTTAATTTTTAACTCCCACACATTAAGTGGAAAACATGTTGAATGACAGTGGCGAAAGTGGACATCCTGTTGTGTTCCAGATCTTAGAGTATTCAGTATTCAATCTTGGCAGGTTGTATGTGTCTAGGAAATCATCAGTTTCTTCTTGGTTTTCCAATTTATTGGCACATAGTTGCTCATAATAGCCTCTAATGATCCTTTAAATTTCTGCGGTATTGGTTGCAGTGTTTCCTTTTTCATCTTACTCAGTATGATGCTAGCTGTGGGTCTGCCATATATGGCTTTTACTATGTTGAGTAATGCTTCTTCTATGCTCAGTTTTTTTTAGGGTTTTTATCAGGAAACGTTGAATTTTATCAAATGTTTTCAGCATCAATAGAAATGATCATATAACTTTTGTCTTTCACTCTGTTGATCTGATGTACACACTGATTGGTTTGAAAATGTTCAACCATCATTGCATCCCTGGGATAAATTCCACTTGGTCACGATAAATGATCTCTTTAAAGCACAGTTAAATTCAGTTTGCCAGTATTTTAATGAACATTTTTACATCAATGTTCATCAGATATATTGTTCTATAATTTTTTTCTTCTTCTTCTTCTTTTTTTTTTTTTTTGATGTGTCTTTGTCTGGTTTTGTTATCAGGTTAACAGCCTCATAGAATGAATTCGGAAGTATTCCCTCCTCCTCTATTTTTCAGAATAGATTGAGTAGGATTGGTATTAATTCTTCTTTAAATGTTTGGTAAAATTCAGCAGTGAAGCCATCAGGTCCTGGGCTTCTTTGCTGGGAGACTTTTTATTACGCTTCAATCTTGTCACTTGCTATTGGTCTGCTTTTGGATTTCTTCATGGTTCAATCTTGGCAGGTTGTATGTGTCTAGGAAATCATCCATTTCTTCTCAGTTTTCCAATTTAATGGCATATAGTTGCTCATAATAGCGCTAATGATCCTTTAAATTTCTGTGGTATTGGTTGCAATGTCTCCTTTTTCATTTAGATCTTCTCTTTTCTTCTTAGTCTGGCTAATGGTTTGTCAATTTTGTTTATCTTTTCAAAAAATAAACTTTGCATTTTATTGATCTTTTGTATTGTTTTCTTCATTTCCATTTCATTTATTTCTGCTTTAAGCTCTGTTATTTCTTCTACTAACTTTGAGTTTGGTTTGCTCTTGCTTTTCTAATTCTTTAAGATGCATTGTTAGGTTGTTTATTTGAAGTTTTTCTTTTTTGATGTAGGTGTTTGAATCTATAAACTTCCATCTCAGTACTGCTTTCACTCTACCCCGTAGGTTTTGGTATATTGTGTTTCCATTATCATTTGTTTCAAGAAATTTTTCTATTTCCTTTTTAATCTCTTCATTTACTCACTAGTCATTCAGAAATATATTGTTTAACTTCTATGTGTTTGTATAGTTTCCAAAATTCCTTTTGCTATTGATTTCTAGCTTCATTTATTATGATCAGAGAAGATACTTGATATAGTTTCACTTTTGTTGGAATGTTTTAAGACTTGTTTTGTGACCTAACATATGGTCTATCCTTGAGAATGATCCATGTGCTGGGGAGAAGAATGTGTATTTTGTAGCTGTTAGATGAATGTTCTGTAAATATCTATTAGGTACATTTGGTCTTTAGTGCAGATTAACTCTAGTGTTTTTTTTGTTGATTTTCTGTCTGGATACTCTGTCCAATGTTAAAAGTAGGGTGTTGAAGACTGCAGCTATTATTGTATTTGGGTCTATGTCTTTCTTTAGCTCCAATAATATTTGCTTTAGATATCTGGATACATGAGTGTATTTAGTGACAGAAACCCAAGGAAAAAAAGTAAATGTATATTATTATTATTATTATTATTATTATTATTTGAGTCTTACTCTGTCACCCAGGCTGGAGTGCAGTGGTGTGATCTTGGCTCATTGTAACGTCCACCTCCCTGATTCAAGCAATTCTCCCACTTCAGCCTCCCAAGTAGCTGGAACTGCAGGAGTGCACCACCATGACTGACTAATTTTTTTGTATTTTTAGTAGAGATGGGGTTTCACCATGTTGACCAGGCTGGTCTCAAACACATAAATGTATATTATATATTTATCTGGGTGGTCCAGTGTTGGGTGTATATATATTTACAAATGTTATAACCTCTGCTATATCCTCTGGTTGAATTAACCTCTTTTTCATCATGTAATGACCTTCTTTGTGTCTTTTATAGTTTTGTCTTGAAACCTATTTTGTCTGATTTAAGTATACTATTCCTGCCCTTTTTGCTTTCCATTTGCATAGAATATCTTTTTCCATCCCTTTACTTTCAGTCTATGTGTGTCTTTATAGATGAAGTGTGTTTCCTGTAGGCAACAGGTCATTGGGTCTTATGATTTTTAAGCCATTCAGGTACTCAATGTCTTCTGAGTTTCGTTCATTTATATTAAATGTTGTTATTGATAAGTAAGGACTTACTACTACCATTTTATTATTTGTTTTTTCTGGTTGTTTATATGGTCTTCTCTCCCTTCTTTCCTTCCTGTCTTCCTTTCAATGAAAGTGATTTCGCTGTTGGTATGTTTTAATTTGTTGCTTTTTATTTTTTGTGTATCCACTGAATGTTTTCAGATTTGAGGTTACCATGATGCTTTCAAATAATATCCTAATACATATTATTTTAAACTGATGACAACTTAATACTGATAGCACAAATCAGCAAACTAACAAATAAGCAAAACGGAAATGAGTAAAAACTCTACACTTTAATTTTGTCAGCTCACTGCAACCTTTGCCTCCCAGATTCAAGCAATTCTCATGCTTCAGCCTCCTGAGTAGCTGGGACTAGAGGCGCATGCCACTCCACCTGGTTAATTTTTGTAATTTTATTAGAGACAGGGTTTCACCATGTTGACCAGGCTGGTCTCAAACTCCTGGCCTCAAGTGTTCCCCCCACCTTGGCTTTCTAAAGTGCTGGGATTACAGGTGTGAGCCACTATGCCCAGCCATGTTGTTTCTTATTTATATCTTATCATACTTGTCTATATATTGAAAAGTTGTCATAGTTATTATTGATCAGCTCATCTTTTCATCTCTCTACTTAAGATATAGTTTATACAGGCCGGGCGCGGTGGCTCACGCCTGTAATCCCAACACTCTGGGAGGCCGAGGGGGGTGGATCATGAGGTCAGGAGATGGAGACCATTCTGGCTAACACGGTGAAACCCTGTCTCTACTAAAAAAATACAAAAAATTAGCCAGGCATGGTGGCAGGCGCCTGTAGTCCCAGCTACTCTACTCGGGAGGCTGAGGCAGGAGAATGGCGTGAACCTGGGAGGCGGAGCTTGCAGTGAGCCAAGATCGCGCCACTGCACTCCAGCCTGGGTGGCAGAGTGAGACTCTGTTTCAAAAAAAAAGATATAGTTTATACAACACAATTGCAATGTTATAATATTCTGTGCTTTTCTGTGTGTTTACTATTACCAGTGAGGTCTGCACCTTCACATGCTTTCCTATTGCTCATTAACACTCTTTTCTTTCAGATTGAAAAACTCCCTTTAGTATTTCTTGTAGGTCAGGTCTGATGTTAATGAAATCCCTTAGCTTTTGTTTGTTTGAAAAAGTCTATTTCTCCTTCATGATTGAAAGATGTTTTACTGGGTATACTATTCTAGGGTAAAAGGTTTTTTTCTTCAGCACCTTAAAAATGTCACTTCACTTTCTCCTGTTTGGTAAGGTTTCCACTGAAGAGGCTGCTGCCAGATGTACTGAAGCTCCATTTTATGTTGTTTCTTTTCTCTTGCGGCTTTTAGGATCCTTCTTTATTTTTGACCTTTGAGAGTTTAATTATTAAACGCCTCGAGGTAATCTTCTTCAGGTTAAATCTACTTGGTGTTCTATAACCTTCTTGTACTTGGATATTGACATCTTTCCCTAGGTTTGGCAAGTTCTCTGTTATCCCTTTGAATGAACTTTTTATCCCCATCTCTCTTTCTACCTCCTTTTGAAGGCCAATAAGTCTTAGATTTGCCCTTTTGAGGCTATTTTCTAGATCCCGTAGGCATATTTCATTGTTTTTTATTCTTCTTCATTTGTCTCCTCTGACTGTGTAGCTTCCTTCAAGCTCATGAATTCTTTCCTCTGCTTGATCAATTCTGCTATTAAGAGGCTCTGATGCATTCTTCAGCATGTCAATTACATTTTTCAACTTCAGAATGTCTGCTTGATTCCTTTTAATTATTTCAATTTCTTTGTTAAATTTATCTGATATGATTCTGAATTCATTCTGTGTTATCTTACACAGCTCTGTCACCCAGGTCGGAGCGCAGTGGTGCAATCTCAGCTTACTGCAACCTCCACCTCCTGGGTTCAAACAATTCTCATGCTTCAGTCTCCTGAGCAGCTTGGATTACACACATGTGCCACCATGCCTGGCTAATTTTTGTATTTTTAGTAGAGACAGGGTTTCTACATGTTGGCCGGGCTGGTCTCAAACTCCTGACCTCAGGTGATCCACCCACCTCGGCCTCCCAAAGTTCTGGGATTACAGGTGTGAGCCACTGCACCCAGCCCAAAAGAGTTACTTTGAGTTATCTCTCTGAAAGGTCTCATATACCTGTCACTCCAGGATTGGTCCTTGGTATCTTATTTATTGGTGTTTGTTGGGTTAGGTCATGTTTTCCTGGATGGTCTTGATGCTTGCAGATGTTTGCTGGTGTCTTGGTATTGAAGAATTAGGTATTTATTGTAGTTGTAGTCATGACTTGTTTGTATTTACCCTTCTTGGGAAGGTTTTCCAGGTATTCCAAGGAACTTGGGTATTGTGATCTAAATTCTTAGTCACTGCAATCAAATCTGCATTAGGGGCCACTCCAAGCCCACTAACACTGTGGTTCTTGCAGACTGATAGAGGAACTACCTTGGTGGTCTTGGATAAGACCTGGAAGAATTATCTGGATTACCAGGCAGATTCTTGTTCTCTTTCCTTATTTTCTCCCAAACAGGCAGAGTCTCTTTCTCTGTGCTGAATTGCCTGGTGCTAGGGGGAGGAGAGTTACAAGTATCCCTGTGGATCCTCTACCACTACTGGGACTGTACTGGGTTAAGCCTGAAGCCAGCACAGCGCTGGATCTCTCCCAAGGCCCCCTGTAACCACTACTTGGCTACTGCCTATGTTTGCGCAATGTCCTAGAACTCTACAATCAGCAGGTGACGAAGCCATACAGGCTTGTGTTCTTTTCAGGGCAGTGAACTCCCCCTGGCCCTAGGTGGTCCAGTGATGCCAGGGCTTGGAGTTGGAAATCTTAGAAATCTACTTGGTACTCTGTTCTACTGTGGAATAGCTGGTATCAAAACCATAAGAAAAAGTCCTTTCCACTCTTCCCTTCCCTGTCCCAGGCTGAGAAGTCCCTCCCCACGTCCACTGCCACAACAGAACCATGGGAATGCTGCCAGGCCATTGCTGATATTTACATTAGGCCCAAGGGCTCTTCAACTCAGCTTGTGGTAAATGCTGCCAGGCCTGGAACTTACCCTTCAGGGCAGTGGGCTCCCCTCTGGCCCAAGGTAGATCCAGAAATGCCACTGGAGAGCCAAGGCCTGGAATTGAGCACCCCTGGGGCCTCTTTGGTGCTCTTCCCTATTGTTGCTATGCTGGTTCCTAAGTTACAAGACAAAGTCCCTTTTGTTCTTGCCTCCTTTTTCATAAGCAGAAGAGGACTCTCCTTATAGCCACCACAGCTGTGAATGTGCTAGGTCATACCTGAAGCCAGCATGTCTCCGAATCTGACCCAAGGCCCACAGTGTGTACTACCTGGTTACACTGCTGATAATTCAGGGCCCATGGGCTCTTTAGTCAGCTGGTGATGGGTCTTGCCACGACTAGCTCCTTTCCTTCAATGCAGCAGGTTCTCTTCTGGCCAAGGGTGTGTCTAGTAATGTCTGGAAACCAGGGCATGGAATGAAGCCTTCATGACTCTGCCCAGTGCCCTTTCTTACTGTAACTGACTTGGTATCCAAGTTGCAAAACAAAGTGCTCTTTACTCTTTCCTGTTTTCTCAAGCAGAAGGAAGGGGTGTCTTTTGGAGCTGCAAGCTGTGTTGCCTGGGGTTGGGGGAGGATTGGCACAACTCTTTTAGCTGTCTTGCTGGTGTGTCATTGGGTCATGTGCCCCCAAGTCCACTGTCTCCAAGCCCAGTTCAGCATTGGGCCCCGCCTAGGAGTATAGTACTTGTGGCCTAAACAGCCTTTCAAATTTATGTAGGACCCCAGAGCATTTTAGTCCATGGTGGTAAGTGCTTGTCAAAACCCAGATTCTGTCAGCTGGGATGGGAGCTTCCCGTTTGGCTAGGTCTTGTCTAAATGCTCCCTCCATGGGCATCAGCTGAGTTCTGCCTGGTGTTGGCAGCACTGAGCTCCAATGCAATGCAGAGCAATTGCTGGGCTCTCCCTCCTTGACATGCACAGATTCTCTCTCTGTGCCATGTGCCTGTTGCTGGGGCATAGAAAACAAGAAGTGGTGTGGGCAACTCAAAGCTGTGTTTCCTACGGTCTTCACTGCCTCTTTCTGCAGGATGAAGTTAAAACCAGGTAATGTGATTGCTCACCTGATTTTTTATTCTTATGAAGGCGCTTTCTTATATAGGTAGTTGTTACATTTGGTGGTCCTGCAGGGAGAACAATCAGTAGAGAACTCTATACGGCCATTTTGCTCTGCTTCCTCAGGTCAAATCATGGATGTTCTTATTGCCATCTGAAATGATGAATCCTTTCTACGGGGCTCTCCATTTACTTTGCCCAGATCCATCACAGGAATCACTATCTATGGCAGCTATAGCCTCACAAAGTGTATTTCTTAAATAATAAGACTTGGAAGTTGAAATTATTCCTTGATCCATGGGCTACAGGATAGATACCGTGCTAGCAGGCATGAAAACAACATTAGTCTTGTACATCTCCATCTCCATCAGATATCTAGGGAGACTATGTGCATTATCAAGAAGCAGTAATACTTTGAAAGAAAGCCTTTCTTTTCTGAGCAGTGGGTCTCAAAAGTGGGCTTAAAATTTCGGTAAAAACTGTACTGTAAACAGATATGATGCCCTTGGGGTTTTGTTGTTCTATTTATAGAGCACAGGCAGATTTAGCATAATTCTTTTTTTTTCTTTTTTTTTTTTGAGACGGAGTCTCGCTCTGTCGCCCAGGCTGGAGTGCAGTGGCCGGATCTCAGCTCACTGCAAGCTCCGCCTCCCGGGTTTACGCCATTCTCCTGCCTCAGCCTCCCCAGTAGCTGGGACTACATGCGCCCACCACCTCGCCCGGCTAGTTTTTTTGTATTTTTTTAGTAGAGAGATTTAGCATAATTCTTAAAGGCCTTAGGATTTTCAGAATGGTAAATGAACACTGACTTTAACTTTAAGTCACCCAGCTCCATTTGCCCCTAAGAAGAGAGTCAGCCTTTTCTCTGAAGCTTTCGAGCCAGGTATTGACTTCTTTTAAACTATAAAAGTTCTCAATGGCATCTTTTTCCAGCATAGGGCTGTTTGATCTACCTCCAGTCTGGGCAACAAGAGCAAAACTCTGTCAGGAAGGGGAGAGGAGGGGAGAGGAGGGGAGAAGGAAGGAAGGATAAAAGGAAAGACGTAAAGAAAGAGGGAAGGAAGGAAAGAGGAAGAAACGAAAGGAGAGAGGGAGGGAGAGTAGCCACCTCCCTCAATGATCTTAGCTAGATCTGCATAACTTACTGCAGCTTCTACATCAGCACTTGCTGCTTTACCTTGCACTTTTATGTTACAGAGATGGTTTCTTTCCTTAAAACTCATGAACCAACCTCTGCTCACTTCCAACTTCTCTTCTGCAGTTACTTCTCCTCTCTCAGCCTTCACATAATTAAAGGGAGTTACGACCTTGCTCCGGGTTAGGCTTTGGCTTAAGGCAATGTTGTGGCTGGTTGGATCTTCTGTTCAGACCACTCAAAGTTTCTCTGTATCAGCAATAAGGACATTTTGCTTTCTTCTCATCCATGCATTTACTGGAGTATCACTTTTCATTTCCTTTCAGAACTTTTCCTTTGCATTCACAACCTGGCTGTTCGGCACAAGAGGCCTAGCTTTTGGGTTATTCCAGCTTTTGACATGTCTTCCTCACTAAGCTTAGTCATTTCTAGCTTTTGATTTAAAGTGAGAGACATGAGATTTTTTTCAATTGAACACTTAAAGGCCACTGTATTAATTGGCCTAATTTCAATATTGTTGTGTCTCAGCAAATAAGGAGGCCAGAGGAGAAGGAGAGAGATTGGGAACATTGTTGGTGGAGCAATCAGAACACATGCTACATTTATGAATTAAGTTTGCTGACTTCTATGGGCATAGTGTGTGGTGCCACTAATTACAATATTATCATCAAAGATCGCAGTGATTGTAGATCACTATAACAAATATAACAGTAAAGAAAAAGTTTGGAATATTGTGAGAATTACCAAAATTACGCAGACATAGGAAGAAAGCACATGCTGTTGGAAAAAATGGTGCTGGTAGACTTGTTCTATGCAGCATTGCCACAACCTTCAATTTGTAAAACAAAACAAAACAAAAAAAAAAACCCGAGAAACAAAAAGCAAAACATAGTGTCTGTGAAACACACTAAAACAAAGTTCAATAAAATGAGGTTTGCCCGTATTTCATTTGCTTCCACATAATCTGAGAAATTGCTAAGTCCTTATCATTTTATTGATTAAAATACTTTTTTTCCTAAATTGAAGTTTAATCACTGCATTGATCTTCTTTACTTTAGACTGACTTCATAAACCTCTAACTTATCCTTTCTTGTTGTCCTGAATTGCTGATCACACTGATGAAATATTTTTAAAAACAGACACCTTAATTTAACTTTCATTTTCAAACACTATAGAGTTGCTACATTCTGTGATCTATACTTATAATGTAATAGCTGAGAAGATCTGTTGCTGTTACTACTCAATTTAAAACAATGCACTGAATGCATTTTCTGCAGGATCAGACATTTCATTAAGTCACTAAAAAAAAAGATTATGTACCCTGTCTTTTAGGGGAATGATTTAAAAAAAAAAATTCATATAGCAATATTTGAATGAGTTGACAATAGTTTTTACAATATTTTGACCAATCACCAGTTTTGCAATTTGTATAACCAGCTGTTGTTTTTAGATTCCAGCTAGTTTTGTGTATAAATAGAGTATTTCATGTGCCTTTTCCCCTCCCTTTATGTGTCTTTACAGGGTAGAAAGGTTTCCAAAGGCAATGGCAATTAGTGGTGCTGTCTGAGGCTAACTTCCCAGGCAATTTAGGCAAACAAGATTTTAGCCTGAATTTTCCAGGTAATTGCCTTGTTTTGCTGCTAAGGGCAGTTTGGGGAAGAGTAGCAGGATTAGACTAAAATACATTTTTTAAATCCACACACTCAATAGCAGCATGTGTTTGTAACTGTCATGTATTTTGGGAGATAAAAAAATGATGCCCCATGGCAACAGTATTTGGCTGAAAGACCAAACCATCTAGGTTAATTAAATATGCAACATTTCTGCTAATAATCCTAAACATATTCAATTGTTATACCACTGGAAAGGTTTTCCATTTTTCACACCAATTTCTACCCCCCACAACTCGAGCATCAGATTTGTATATGGATTAAAAAAAAAATACATAATAACACCACCACCAAAAACCAACTGTTTCAGTCGCACAGTATACCAACCCATTAAATAAGTCAGTGTGGCAAAAATATAGCCTGTAGATACAGGCAACCCAGATATTTATTGACTTTGAAAAGTTATTAAATTTCCAGAAGCCTCAGTCTTCCCATCTGAAAAGGGGCAATAATAAATATTTTCATCAGCTGGTGTTAATGCCAACTGAGATAACACCAATATAGTCACAGCCCCTCGTAAACGCCCATTCCTGCTTTGCAGAAGTTTTCTTTAATAATTTTATTATATTTTATTTTTTCAGAGACAGGGTCTCACTCTGTCAGTCATGCTGGATGCAGTGGTGTGATCATAGCTCACTGCAGCCTCAAACTCCTAAGTGATCCTCCTGCCTCAGCCTCCCCAGTAGCTAGGACTACAGGCAAGCACCACCACTCTGGTTAATTTTTAAATTTCTTTAGATATGGGGTCTTGCTATATTGCCCAGGTTGATCTTGAACTTCTGGTCTCAAATGATCTGTTTGCCTTGGCTTCCCAAAGTGCTGGGATTACAGGCATGATCCACCACACCTGGCTTCTTTAATTATTTTTAATAAATTTATAATCACAGGTTTAAAGTGCACTTTTTAATCTTTGTAACCATTGCATACTTCTTAATGTAACAGCTCATGATAGTACTTCTTTCACTTTCCATCCATGATGTAAAATATACTACCTTTTAATTTTCCTAAATTTGCCTTTTTCAAGTTTCAAATAATATCCTTAGATTTTACAACTGAAGAAAAAATTCTTATAGCCGCACTTTTCATGATTTCTAGACCTCTTTAACAATTACCATCTCTTAAATGCTTGGGATTTCTTTGCCAAAGTGAGGCAGAGAATTTCTAATTGAAACCCAAGTCATTTAAGTATATGCGAATTTTTAACAGAATTACCCTAGAGCAATAATTTGTAAATGACTGGGGAACATAAGAGCACTTCTAATTTGAAAGAAAAACCTTTTTAAAGGTACTTTTGATGTGATCAGCCTATCGCTCAGCAAAGAACTGCTGTTTGGGCATTTCACTTGGCTACAAAGATGTGAAAGGCATGAATCTTACAGCCACTGAATTGTGTTGGTCTCTGAGAGCTCATAATCCAGGGAGTGGTCTGTATCACTAGCTACTGACTTGCTTTCAACTACCATTTGAGGTGCTGATCACAATCTTTAAGTACTTAGAACCTGAGCAATTTAAGGATTGTGTGTCTTCCTCCTTTCCTTGCATAATGGTCTGGAGGGCAGGGTGTGTTCCTTGGAGGGCCGCTGTCTGCAGATTTTCCAGGCTGTTGATCCTTTTTTCCCCCTTCTTGTAGACTAGATTCTTCTGGTAGAATGACTCCCCAGTGTGGATGCTTTTAAAAGATGACTTTATTGCTCTTGACTCAGCTCTTAAATATCTTTTAATGTGTTTTAAATTTTCATTTGCTTCCTTGGAGTAATCCATAAACTAGTCTATAATTTCAAGAACTGCAATAAATCAGCAATACAAGGTTCACCTGAGTTGCCTGCCCTTATGTCATATACTAGGATCTTGTATCAGCATGTAGGCAACCTAGGAGTTTGACTGGAATATAGCCTCAAAGACATTATTTCAGCAGAGGCACACAGATAGATGACAGTGAAAATCGCAGTTCAGTAATTTACCTTGCAACGCATTTGTTCTGCATGGAGCTCTTCGTGGTGATCCGGTAGACACTGGGAAAGCTTCTTTTTGAAAGTTCGTAGTTTCTCCAGGGAATCTGCTATTCCTTTCTCACATTTTTCCCAGTCCTATCATGTGAATAAAACAAATAGCATAGATGTTTTGATGTAGGAAGCTGGAGGAAAAAGAAAAGATACACTCTTCTTCATTCCCAGAGAAAGAATGAAAGTTACACAGATGGCCGGGTGTGGTGGCTCCCCCTGTAATCCCAGCACTTTGGGAGGCCAAGGCGGGTGGATCACTTGAGGTCAGGAGTTTGTAACCAGCCTGGCCAACATGGTGAAACCCCATCTCTACTAAAAACACAAAAATTAGCCGGGCATGGTGGCAGGCTCCTATAATCCCAGCTACTCGGAAGGCTGAGGCAGGAGAATTGCTTGAACCCGGGAGGCAGAGGTTGCAGTGAGCCAATATCACGCCACTGAACTCCAGCCTGGGAGACAGAGTGAGACTCCATCTCAAAAAAACAAAAAGGAAGTTGCCTGATGAACAATATGAAGGTAGGCCCACACTCATTCCCAGGGGAGGCAACATGCTCTTGTCATCTGAAGAGCTGAGTTGAAAACTGACTCTGTTACTGATTATCTGCGTGGCTTTAAGCAGATAACGCTCTATGTTTCCATTTTCCCTATGAAAATGCAAAAAATACAAACTCTCCATATTTATTGGAGCCCAAAGGAAGCAATGAGTGTCAAGACATCAAGCACAATGACCAGAATATTATGGGTACCCAAAAATGTTATCTGAATCCAAATCTATCTCTGCAGAGGTAGGACTATAATCTCAGTACCTTGTCTCTTTCTTAACTCCATCCATAACTGCACCCAATATCTACCCTTTCCCAAATGTACTATAAGGGATTAAAAAAAAAGAGGATATGGAATGTCTTACAGAAAGAGAAACACACACTACAAAAGCAAGGCATTTTTGACTGGTTTTATCTTGTTCATGCTGAAACATACATAGCAATTATTACCTAATTTTAAAAAATCAGACACATGTAATTTTTTTTTAATAAAAAAGTGAAATTTTAAAAAATGACAGGAACCAAAGCGGAGCTTGATTTTTTTTTATAGCACCTTATCTACATATTAACTCACATCCGGTTTCTTAGTGCCAGTGAAAATTAAACTTAACTAAACAAGTCTCCTTCATGTTGTCCAACACTGCCCATTTGCCAAACTCTCCAGTCCAGGCCTTTCCGCTCCCCACTCATCTCCCCAGTGGCCACTCCCTATACCATGAATTACAGAATTCCAAAGCAAGACAACTAGAATCACGGCTAGAATCATTTTTAGTTGTCAATATAGTGTCAAATCATGTTCCATCTTCCTTCACAATATCTCTTTCATTATCAGCAGTCAATAAAACTATCAAACACCCTGAATTCAATCAACATGCAGTTGACAAAGGTTTATTGATCTAAAAGAGATAAGATCATCACAGGTGCCATGACCCACACCTATAATCCTAGCACTCTGGGAGGCCAAGGAGGGCAGATTACTTGAGGCCAGGAGTTCGAGACCAGCCTGGTCAACATGGTGAAAACCTATCTCTACTAAAAATACAAAAATTATCCAGGCGTGGTGGCGTGCACCTGTAATCCCACTGCCTTGAGAGGCTGATGCATAAGAATCACTTGAACCCAGGAGGTGGAGATTGTAGTTAGCCAAGATTGCACCACAGCACTCCAGCCTGGGTGACAGAGTGAGACTCTGTGTCAAAAACAAAAAACAAAAAACAAAACAAAACAAAATTAAAAAAACAAGAAAGAAAGAAAGACTAGCTTCTTACGTTTCAGAACAAAATTAAGAGATGATAGTGAAGAAGGGGAACATACAGAATGTGAAATTATAATGCCTATTTTTGGCATACTTACTAACAGTATTAAAAGCTAAATATTATAGCTGTGGTAAAAAAAATACACTAAAATGAGGGTATATAAACAATAAAATGTAGATTCATAAATTCCTTCTTAGGCAAACAAGATGTAGTGTTAAGAGTCAAAATAAAATAAACTTTAACAAGAAGAGAAGAGGGATTCCTCTTTTCAAGGATGACTTAGATTCTAAATCTATAACCAAATCCTTTTATGACATGAATTATAAGGAAATAACGTAATGTCATGAGCCTGCAAATATCTCTTAAAGTGGATGTTTTCTACACCAACAGACAGACAGACAAGAAAAGCAAATGTAGTGACTCAGACATCATGCCTTATTAAGTCTTGGAAACATCTCCAAAAATCACATCACAAATTAAAAAAAAAATGATGAACATGTTCTCTACAGGATGAGTTACAGCGTTTTAAACCCTTTCCTAAAAGCAAAAAGAAGAAAATGAACTCAGCATATTATATTCCTGATGAAATTGTGCCGTGTGCAAATAATAGCTCTTTATAGATGTTCAGTGGCATTTTTGATGGATTGCTTCCTACACAGAAGGCAATATTTTATGAAACAAAATTCAATATAAATCCAGTGGGTGTGCACACTTTAAGTATTAAAAAAAAAACAAAAAACAAAATCTTAGTCATTACCTTCGATACGAACATGTGACAGGCCCAATTTAACAGATACCCTCATTCAAGTGTTGGTAATTATCAACCTATACAGGACCATAACATTTAGTTGTCTTTACTTCTGAAGATCATAATAACATCAACTATGATATCACTATCATCCATTTAGTGCTCAGTATGAGCCAGGTAAGGTACCACGTGATTCACTGTCATTATTTCATGAAGTGCTCACAATGGCCACATGGAGATGGTGAAATTATACACCCACTCTACAGATGAGGAAACTGAGGCTTAAATAGGATAAGTTAACCAGGTCATTTGGTTTACCATGATTTTAATTTGAGATTGTCTTATTTTAGAGGCCCTGTCCTTTTGAAACTGCTCATTTAATTATGCATTATACATGCAATTGGAGAGTGAGAGAGAAAAGTATATTGTGGGAGGTCCGGATAAATCTACACTTTCCAAAACTTACTGTGTGATCAGTATGTGATCTGCATCCAACTAAGGGCTTAATACACCTCCTGGAGATTTTATCTCATGGCAACTTGCTTGGATCAGCTAAGATAAATCAAGAGTATCTTTCTGGATTGGTTTTTCCCTTCCTTAAGAGAAGAGATATCAATCTTGAAAACCACTTTAGAGTCTCAGATTAGGGAGTGGAACCTACCCTTTGAATTTCTGTATGGATTTATAAAGTCATCACATGGCTAAGGTTTCACACTGGCCATTAATCAGAATTCATGGCTTAGACAGTCTTATTAGACTTTACTTTGTTGGGAGGTTGTCCTGAAAAATTAAATGCTGAAAATTGGGAAACTTTTCCAGTTTGTTCAAGATAAGACAAAGTCTTAAATAAAACACTGAGGATCAAAATGCTGCAGGGTATTATTTCATAATTTCATTATTTGATTTGCAGAATAACAATGGGAGGAAGTAGTACAACGACTAAAAGAATTTTTTGGTTCGATTTTTTCTAACCGAACTTACTTTCAACAAGAAGGCTAGTTTTTTCTTCTGTTCTTCCAGCCGCATGCTGGCTGATTTCCATTTCTCTTGGATTTCAGTGAGTTCGGCCTGCAAGGCGGCCTCAGCGCCACTATCCGCAGAGAGAAGGAGTTGCTTGCCAGCCTCCACAGTCAGGATGTAGCTGCCTTGTTGCCGCAGGAACACCTTTTGTTTGAACTGAAAGGAACCATAGCTTTTTATTTTCATTCTTTCTTTCATCGTTTCCTTCCTATAAGGCTTTTTAAATGGCCCTAACTGAGCATAGCATGCCCTCTTTCATCCAGCAAGCATTTATTGTGGTGGTGCTTCGCACACGCACGCACCAGTGAATAAATGAGTGAGAATACAATAGAGACAGGCTTAGTTTCTGTCTCCAAGGTAAGTACAACTGATGCAATAAGAACCACTCTCTACTGATGCCTGGGAATACAGAAGGACATCTGACCCACCAGGGGGAGCATCAAGAGGCAGAGAGGCTTCCTCAAAGCAATAAAGGCTGAATGAGTCTTGCGAGACGCGAACTTCACCAGATTAAGAAGGACCTGGTGCGGTGAGATGAGTGTGATCAGGAGTGGAGGAGAGGACACCTTCTCACAGAGAAATGAGGATGCGCACATTCACTATATGAGAAAAATACGATAGATTCAGGAAACTAAGTATGGTTTTCAGTGGCTGGAGTGTGGACGGCACGTGAGAGACTGGTAGGAGATGAGGCCAGACCACATCTTGCAGAAATTTGGTTTTTATACTAAAAGTGACTGGGGTTCACAGAAGAATACTGATGTTTGGATTAAAGTTTTAATAAAAGCACTCAGGAATCAAGTAAAAGTAGAATGGAAGAAGGATATGTGTTGGATATACTAAGATTAGGAAGTTATTGTCTACCTGGGCAAGAAATCACGAGCACCTAACCAAGGCAGTGGCAGCAGGGATATAGAGTTGGAGAGACTAGATAAGGGGGTGATTGACAAGGAGAAGTATAGCTCTCAAATTATTCTAGGATTCCTAGACTGATGATACTTCCTGGAAGTGTGATGGGAAAGGGAGAATAGTCAGTCCAGAGATCACAGGTTCTGCTGGGATCCACAGGGTACAAGGCATCTGTGATGCACATAGACATAAACCCAAAAGGTGGTTGGAAACACGAGTCGAAAGTACAGCAGGTAAATATGACCAGAAGATACCGATATGCCCCTTCTCTGCTGGTAGGGGGCAGTTGAAGTCATGTCTGCAAATGAGGGCTCCCAGAGAAATCTGGAGGAGAAAGGAACCAAAGAACAGTGACTTTAAAGGAAGAGTCACTGGGTACACTGACTGGGTACACTGACTGGGTACATTGGATACACTGGGAAGAACTCACTAGAATGATAGGAGGTATCAGTCTAAGAAGCTAGAAGCCCAAAGGTAAGGGGCAACCTGGAAATGAACAAATAACTCAAACAGGACAGGGCTTCCTGTCTTCTTTGGAGTACTTAAGTTATGTGTTTAAATTGCTCAAGAATAAAATGTATGCAAGCAACATGAAGTTTTTCTTTCCTTGCCATTACCTTTTCATCCCCGCTGGGATTTAGTGAGCTGTGGCAGGCCGTAATGTGTGAAGTGTGAGAAGCTTTTGTGAGAGGCTGGGGCTTACTATCATTTCACCATTAGATATGGGCTTTGTATTGCAATCATTTTGTATATTTCTGTTGACATTTGAGAACAATGTTTGTCCCAGTTGCAATGTCACTCTAGAGTCCTTTTGAAAAACCGAGGCGAAGGTAAAGAGTGCGGTGGAAATGCCTAAGAGGTGTGAGAACACTGTGTTTTGCATCTTACCTGCACTTCATCAAAGAGGGTCCTTGCTTGTTGCAGTGGTATAGGAACACTTCCGAGACCACTCATGGGGAGGTAGGACACTTCAACCAACCATTTACGAAGCTTTTCTGCCATCTCCCTATAGCGTTGCCACTGGCGAATCTGGCTGTCAATGCCCCCCGCCTCTGCTGGGCCCTGCGAATCACTCCCTGCCACTGATTACTGAGGAGTGTCAATTTCAGGTTGAATTCATCCCTAGTGAAGAAACAATTACATGGTAAAAAACACTGTTATCTTGGATGCAGTTATGCAATCAGCCAATGTATGCATTGTCAACAACCCTAAGCCCTGAGAAGTGATCTAGGGTGGTGGTTTTCAAATATCATGCCATGATCTATTATTGGGTTATTGGGTCTATTGTAATTAATTTTTTAAATTAAACTACCGGTGTTTGCAAATGGTGAGTGTTTTCATGTCTCAGCATAGGTTGAAGGCAAATATACAATAAGGTCATTGTCCTTCACTCTCTCTCCCTGAAAGCATGAAAGGGGAGGAGTGGACAGCTGCAGGTGCAATGAGAATAGCTGCAAATCCTACGCAGCTCCATAGCAACGCGTGCAGCCGGTGATGGTGATGTCGTCTTGTGGGCCACACTGCAGGAAAACATGTGGAACAAGGCTTATATAGAACCTCTGTCTTCAGTTCGAATCATAAGCCACTGGAATCAAACTATGTGATTTAAAAAGATTTTTTAAAAACTGTACTCCATAAACTCTCTCAGTATTCCCTCATAATAAACAGCCCCAACTTTTAGCAAATCATTCCACACATTCATCTGAATTATCTCTTCTACATTGTAGGCTGACTTCCCTTTATTCTTAGAAAGATGAAAACCTGTTATCATAGTCTACATAAATGTCATTAATATATTTAGAAATAATAAATTTTCCTTAAGATTTCTCAAGTTCAGGCTAAAGAATATCAGATCTGCTAACGTGTTCTTACCTCTCTGTTTTCTAGCTTTGAAAAAATACAGGTAGTTCTTTATTAAGTTTTATTTAATATTTAACTTATGGCTCTAGAACTGGCTAGTAAGGGTGTGTCCTATATCAAACAGAATGAGTTTCTATGTAGATTACAGTGTTATTCACACATAAAGTGCAAGTAATATTGTACTTTAATACTAAATACTAAATGCTTGCACTTCTCTACTATAATAGTTTTGCGTTTATCCTCTTCTCTTGAGGGTAGAAGCAACTTTGAATTGGACTTACTATTCTGAACTTATATCTTCTCGAAACTTCCTATTATCCAGAACCACTATAAACTTTGATTTTTGTAACCAAATATGCTGTTAGTCCTAGAAACTTATTTAATGACTCAACTTAAACAAAAGAAGAATATACAGTCAACATTAAGAAAGCAAGTATTAAAAATAAAATGTACTAAATAAAGCCCCTGCAAAAAATTTCGTATGCCCTCTCATTTTAAAAATAGATCCATAAAGGGCCGGGCCCGGTGGCTCATGCCTTTAATCCTAGCACCTTGGGAGGCCAAGGTGGGTGGATCACTTGAGGTCAGGAGTTTGAGACTAGCCTGGCCAACATAGTGAAATCCCATCTCTATTAAAAATACAAAAATTAGCCGGGTGTGGTGGTACGTGTCTGTAATCCCAGCTACTCGGGAGGCTGAGGTAGGACAATCACTTGAACCCAGAAGGTGGAGGCTGCAGTGAGCTGAGATAGCACCACTTCACTCTAGCCTGAGTGAAAGAGTAAGACACTGTCTCAAAAAAAAATAAAAATAAAAAAAAATTCATGTGATAGCTACTTAGATTTTGATGATGACTTCTGTTTTTGAAAGGAAATTCTGCTGTATATAATCAATGCAGTAGCATTCAATTGCAATGAATTAGGTTCATGATACTTCCCTAAAAGTTACAAGCGTCTGTCATTGCAGAAAATGTACAACTCCAGGACTTGAGAATACCATATAATCCTGCTTTCCCTATCACGTAACCGTCCAAGGCCTCCTAGGATTCCCCACCCTCTCTTGATACAACCAAGCTGTCCCAAACTACCTGCCAGCATGAGGAATTACTTAAAACATGACATTGTTCCCTGTGCCGAACTTGAAGCTCTAAAAAACATAACTCACAAATTAACTTTCAGAACACAATACACTTGCAATCTGGGGCCTTCTTATTGTCAGTAGGTTCTAATCTGATTTTTTTTTCCTTCAACTTTCAAAATTCTTTATCCTCAAGTCTAACCTCCCATTTTCATCTCTTTGGTGTATTTTCCCTAAATGTTAGTATTTAAAATTTAGTAGATGCTGGCTTGCATGTGAGTATTTAATTTTTATTTTACTTAATGACTCAAACATTTATAATATTGTTAGAGAGTTGGCTAAGAAATGATAAAGCAAAAGATAAAAGTTAATTGTATTTGTATTTGTTTTATTTTCAAGGCCTTAAATTCTCAGGAAAGCTCATATTTAAGTTTGGCTTACTTAAAATAGAATAAATATGATATCACATTTTGTTGTTCCAAGCTTAACCACGAAGATCTTTTATGCACTTCCAAAGAAATATCCACTTAAAACTGAAATTGCTTCTACAACATTAAAGACGAAACTCTCAATAAACTTAATTTATTTTTTTATTTTTTGAAAAAGTATCAAGTTAATTATAGTCACAACTACTGGTTCCTAAATATGAGAAAGGTATACATATGTAATAGAATACATGAGGCTAATACTCAAATATCACCATGGAAAGTAGATTAGATAAAGTAAATATTGTTTCTAGGAAATATAAATATAGTATGAAATTGTCATTTCACTTGCCATAAATCTGGGGAGAAGATAAATTTTTACCTCTCTAATTTTAATAAAGAGATAATTTTCTATTGTATATGAAGAGGAAGAAAGATTTCAGGCAGCATGTAATCTGACTTAAGGTAGCAAACCATTTTCAAACACAGAAGAATTCTCATGGCATGAGAAAGCTGGCTGGTATGATCCAGTACTGACTGAAAACCAGACATGAGCTCCAGGCCTGATTCTGCTGCTACTTAGTTCTGTGACCTTGGTCAAATCTGTTCACATTTGTGGATTTCAGGTTTTTCATCTATAAGTAAGAAAGATGGGCTAGTGATCTCTATGCTCCTTTTATAAAAAAAAAAAATTCTGTAATTATGTGAGAATATTAGAAGCATCTGTTTACAAACCATTGACAGGTCATTGATATGGCTCATGCTGATCTATTCATTAATTCCATTTCCTACAGATGACTAGTGAAGGTTGGCTAGGTGATTTCCAATTACTCTATGCCCTTCATATAATATAATAGCAGTTCTCTAAAAAGATTCAATACTCAGTCATTTCAGAGATTGAGACAAGCTTCTCCTCCAATTACTGAGGCTCCACTACAGTTCAATCGCCTCAGGAAGATTGGATATATGCCCTCTAATCTGCTCATTAAAAAGAAAATGATTAATTTACTGGAACCTTTCTTTATAATAATTTATCAAAGATCTTACCTGTCATCAACTTGACCTTGTTCTAGAAGACGCTGCCCATCAATAATGATTGAGTGCAAAATCTGCTGACGACTGAACATCTCGGCTTGAAACAACTACAATTTTAAAAAAAGAAGAACATACTTTAGAGTTCCTAATTTTAGTGACCGGTTCTCTGATAACTTTCCAAATATTCTAGTGTTAGCAAGACTCTGAAAGCTATCACCAGCTGAATCAGAAAATGTGTGAAATCCTGCAGTTTAGGAATCATTTATTTTAAAATTATCAATTAAGATACACTCAAAGATAAAGTTTAGTGTTTGGTTTACTAAAACTAGGTGACTAAAAGTAGAATTATATTTCTCTTCTTTCTTTCAAAAACACCTAATAAAGTAAGTTAACACACAATTTGTTTTCTGGTTTAATTTGTGTATAATATATGGTCCATATTCAAAACGTAGAGAATAGCTTAGGGCCTTTAAAGAAGTCAAAGAAAAAAAAATAGCCTAGTCTTTTTCTGTCTTTTAAAACTCACTGTTTTTGGCCGGGCGCGGTGGCTCAAGCCTGTAATCCCAGCACTTTGGGAGGCCGAGACGGGTGGATCACGAGGTCAGGTGATCGAGACCATCCTGGCTAATACGGTGAAACCCCGTCTCTACTAAAAAAAAAATACAAAAAACCA
>NW_016808851.1:2417935-2444983 GCF_001698545.2 Rhinopithecus bieti
CCTCACTGTTTTAAGTTTCAGTCAGGTTAATAAATTTATTTCACTATTTAAAAAAACTCAACAGCAGGTCCTTCTAATTATTTCTACTGTTTTTAAAACAGCTTTATTGAGCAACAATTATATACCATACAGTTCACTCATTTAAAATGTTCAATTTAGTGGTGTTTATTATATTTACAGACTTTAAAATCATTACCACAATCAATTTTAGAATTTTCATCACCCCAAAAAGAAAGTCCATCCTCATTAGCAATCATTCCCCATTTCCTCCCAATCCTCCAGCCTTTAGCAACCACTAATCTATTTTATGTCTCTATGGATTACTTATTCTGGACATTTCATATAAATGGAATCTTGCAACATGTAGTCTTTTGTGACTGGTTTCTTCCCCTTGGCATAATGTTTCCAAGGTTCATACATGTTGCAACATACATCAGTACTTTATTCCTTTTCATTGTGAATAGTATTCTATTACATAGACATATCACATTTTATTTATCCATTTATCAGTTGATGGACATTTGGGTTGTTTCCACCTTTTGGCTATTATGACTAATGTTCCCATAAACAATGTAGTTATACAAGTTTTTGTGTGGACACATATTTTCATTCATCTTGAATATATACCTAGGATATACTGGGAATTGCTGGGTTATATGATTACGCTATTTAACTCTATGTAACTCTATATGGTAACTCTACGTTAACTGTTTTCCAAAGCAGCTTCACCATTTTACATTCCCACCAGCAATGTATTAGGGTTCCAGTTTCTTTACACCTTCACCAACATTTGCTATTTTTTCATTACAGTCATCCTTGTGGGAGTGAGACGCAATCTCATTGCTGTTTTTTTCTATTATTTCATCATCTGTCAACTCAATAAAACTGGATTTAAAAATACCTTAGATATCTTTAAATTCTCTATTTAAAAAATTCTGAATTGTTTTTCTTTTCTCTTAGGTAAGACTTATCTCTCCGTGTGCATATAATTCATAAACACACAGACCAACTTAGTTACACCAGTAAACAGCAACATAAGGACTAATAGTGGGCAAATTTATTAATTTACTTTTTGTATATAGTTCTTCTCCCTCTTTGTTTCTTAAGAAATAATTATAATACAATTTAATCAAGAGGTACACCTGGAGAGACATTTGATGGATTGATTTCCTGGTATAAAATTCATATATGCTCTTTGAAGATCACAACATTTTTAAAGACTTTTGATCAAAGCATAGTCTCTTAAGCAATTGACCTTGGCAATATTAAAGTAGTCTCTAACCCAACTGAAAATTTTCTAACGATCTATACACTTTCCACCAACTTTGCCTGTCTTGAGTAAGTAACCTTTAACCACAACTCTGGCATTATACTTTACAAGGAACTGAAGGCTGACATGTGCTTATACCCAATCAGAGCAGCAAATAGGACTACATTTTTATAGTTAAGTTATCAAAACCTCAAGCTTAAGAAAGAAGGCAAAATGATGCATGCATTTGGACACTCAGGGCAAAGGGCATGATTTTAATTCTCTCACACAGCATTTTATAGGATCTTCCAAGGGCCTACAAATTTCTTCTTACCCTCAAATCTACTGATACAACTTACCTCATGTGCTCTCTGCTGTTCCAAAAGATGCTGATAATTTCCTGAAATCTCTACTGCTAACTTTTGTTCTGTCTGAACTAGGAACTCCATCCATGTTTCACATTTTTCCAAGAAAGTCTGATGTTGTAGCAAAAATGACTGCAACTTGCTGAAAGAACAAAGGGCAAAGAACAATGGTTATTTTGCTGCTTATTCTTATATCTTTAACGTATAAAACTAGATTAAATAATCTCTGTGCCCAATTCTCATTGGACTACCACAAAGCTTTCATGTTAGGTGGTAAAATTTTTTTTTAAAAATGAAGAAAGAGGCCGGTTATGGTGGCTCATGCCTGCAATCCTAGCACTTTGGGAGGCCGAGGAGCGCAGATCACCTGAGGTCAGGAGTTCAAGACCAGCCTGGTCAACATGGTGAAACCCCATCTCTACTAAAAATACAAAAATTAGCGGGGTGCTGTGGCGCATGCCTATAATCCCAGCTACTTGGGATGCTGAGACAGGAGAATTGCTTAAACCCGGGAGGCGGATGTTGCATTGAGTCGAGGTTGCGCCTTTGCACTCCAGCCTGGGTGACAAGAGTGAAACTCCATCACAAAAAAAAAAAGAAGAAGAAGAAAGACAGTTGAAAAAATGTAAAGTTTAAAATGTACCTTTTTAAAATGATAAAAGTTATGTATATACTTTTAATATATTCTTACTTAAAAGAGTTTTCTGATTAAAGTGCTGTTCAGTACATTAAACATGAGAAACGACTTTACAATTTGAATTTCCCACTTTTAGTTCAAATTTTGTCAGTGTTATGGGAAAGATCAGAATTTAGAAACATACACAAGTCATGGGCTTATAGTCTATTGACACATTGGTGCTATGGTGTGAACGTGTCCCTTTCATAATTCAGGTGATGAAACTTAATGGTGAATGCTCGTAGTATTCTGAGGCAGAGCCTTTACATGGTGATTAGGCCATGAGGACTCCTCTGTGAATGGGATTAAGGGTCTTATAAAAGAGGATTCACACAGCATTCAGCACCATTACCCTTCTGCCTTTCACTGTGTGAGGACACAGTAACCCTCCCCTCCCAAGGATGCAGCAAAAAGGTGCCCTCTTGAAAGCAGAGAGCAGCCCTCACCAGACAACTGAATCTGCTATCACCTTGACAGCAGACTTCCCAGTCTCCAGAACTGTGAGACTGTTAAACATTTCTGTTCTTTATAAATTACGCATTCTGTGGTATTTTGACATAGCAGCACAAACCAGACTAAGACGACTGGAGCAACCAAGACACCTCTTGTTTACTCTACCTGAATCTTTCTGTAGTCTGAGAGGAGATCAGAGACCAATGGCGGTTCAGATTCTGCATCCTTTTGATTTCCTTATCATTCAAGGGTAATCTATATCCAAGCTCATTTAGACGGTCTAAATCTGGAGCCATGCTGCTGAATTTTAACATCTGTCCCTAGAAGGAAGATTTAAAAGTAGGTTTAGCACCACGGTCAAAAAATGCAAAGCTTTTTCAAAGTGCACAGTGAATTTCTGATTTCAGGAAGTAGCTGGTCTTCGGTCTAGTGGGCTCTGCATTTCTAGGCCACTTACTTACAATCTCTAGCGGTACAAACAGCAAAAAGAAGAATCTCCTATTCAGTCTAAACTGCTGCTGCTATTGCTACTCAAGCTACTCATTATCCTTTATTGACTACTTACATGTATTATATTATTTACTTGATATATTATTTACTTGTATGGATTATACATGCAAGTATATTATTTACTTTATTTACATGTATTCTATTATTTACTTGATTTTTATTACATATATTGTATTACATATACTATTTACTTGATTTATTTACTCATATGTAATTATATTACATGTATCATATTATTTTCTTGATTTATTTACTCATACATAATTCTTGATAGAACTGCTTAAGGATGAAAATTATGCTGATAAGTAAAAGGCCTTACTTTTTACCATATATGTTTAATTTGTTCATGTTAATTTCCTCCTTTATTATTCACAACTAATAAAAGTTGTGACAGCGATAGCTAACTTTTATTGAGCATTTACTGCGAATCAAGCATTGTTAAGAGCTTTACAAGTAGTAACTCATTTTATCCTCAAAACGATCACTTGAGATAAGTCATGCTGCTTATTCCCTCTTCGCAAGGGAGGAAAGGGAGGCACAGAAACTAAGTAAGTTGCTCCAGACCACCCAGCTAGTAAATGGAAGAGGGTAAACGAACCTCCTTGGGTTCTTGCTAGAGAAAATAAAATTTCACTTGAGCTATGAAGTGACCACACACTGCCGTAAGAGCTCCAGTTTTAGATCTCTGACCCCCAACCCCACAGCTGGTGAGACTTAACCAAAAGGCAATCTATTCTTTTAGCTCTCTTCTCTCCCTTCAAACACAGGACAACCTTGTCGGTTCTGGTTTCCCCATGGGTGTTCTTATCTCCATCTAGGAAATTGGTTACAGGAAGGAAAAAATGTCAGGCCACCTTTGGCTATGTGTGTGTTTTCTCTTGGCATGTTCTGCAAAAGACTCATGCTTTCTGAAGAAAGAATAAATCTCAAGTATTGAAACCAAAATATAACTATTAAATGGCATAATTTCCATGGGTAGACATTAGCAATGGACAAAATAGCCATGACACAGTCCTTCCCCTCATGGCACTTACAGGGAGTAAGATACTATTCTAGTAGTCGAAAGTGCAACAGTAGTCCCCTACTCACAGGAGTGTAATTAAATGAGGTGATACAGCATGGAAGAAAAACAACAGTGTGCTATGAAAACGTGTTACTGGGGGGCCTGGCCCTGGACAGATAGTGGAGACTTTCCTAAGAGAGTGACATTGAACAAAATTACCAGGACTTTACTCTTTTTAGTGAGGAGTAAGCTGATAAGGACAAGAAAACAAATCCAGAGAGAGGAAATATCACATGCACAGATGTTGGGAAGCACAGTGGTGCTGGAGTGGCTGGAGGGGAGATGGACTATGGCACAGCAGAGTAAGATCCTTAGGAAAGGTGGGACCAGGATGCCGCCTTGAGAAGCCATATGGTCTTTTCCCTAAGAGCAGTGGGAACCCTTGAGGGTTTTAACCAAGGGAATAACACAAGAAAATTTTCATGTCTGTTGTACTATTTTGCTTACTTGATTGAATGTTTAAAATCATTCACAATTGGCAGGGCACAGTGGCTCATGCCTGTAATCCCAGCACTTTGGGAGGCCAAGGCTGGTGAATCACAAGGTCAGGATTTTGAGACCAGATTGGCCAACATAGTGAACCCCCCATCTCTACTAAGAATACAAAAAGTAGCTGGGCATGGTGGCACAGTGCCTGTAGTCCAGCTCACTTGGGAGGCTGAGGCAGGAGAATTGCTGAAACTGGAGGTCGGAGGTTGCAGTGAGTCTGAGATCGACGCCACTCGCACTCCACCGCTGGGCAACAGAGCAAGCTCCATCTCAAAAAAAAAAAAAAAAAAAAAACACACAATTCAAGTAAAAATTTGTTCTTCCTTTTATAAAATTATTAAATTAGGCTCCCACAGGGTGGTGGCTCATGCCTGTAATCCCAACATTTGGGAAGGCCGAGGTGGGCGATCACGAGGTCAGAGATCAAGATCATCCTGGCGTAACACAATGAATCCTCATCTCTACTAAAAATGACAAAAAATTAGCTGGGCGTGGTGGGTGGGCGCCTGTAGTCCCAGCGCTGGGGAGGGCTGAGGCAGGAGACATGGTGTGAACCCTGAGAGGCGGAGTTTGCAGTGAGAAGAAGATCATAGTCACTGGCACTCCAGCCTGAGCGACAGATGCACAGGCCCTTGTCAAAAAAAAAAGTTAAATTATTTTTAATGGACAATAAATCATATATATTTATGGAGTATGATATGATGGTTTTCACACAATGTAGAATGATGTAAGTATCAAAGCTAATTAAGTAAAATCCTTAAAAAGAAAAAAAAAAGGTCATTCTCACAGCCAGGAGAGGGGAGGCTGGTGGGTGATGAGATCTTGTGGGAGCGGCTGTAGGGCCTCAGAGAGATAGGAGTAGCTTGAGCTACCGCTCGAGATGACGTTAGAAACCAGAGAGGAGAGGTCAAAAAGTTAATAGAGAGGTGATGGACTGGGCACAGGAACATTGGAGAGGGCCAGCAGTGGAGGTGAGAGTGGAGGTGGTTTCAGCGGTGGGAAAGAGGGAGGAGTGAGCTGGTTCCAGGAGTTGAGCTGGGAAGTCAGCCTGTGCCCCACCTGCCAGCCACACAGTCCGACGTGTTTGCCATCAGCAAGTCTCACTGGGAAGCGTCACTTGAAAGAAAGAGTGGGTCGACCATCAGTTTTTAGTTTCCCCTAAGATTTTGAACAGAGCGGGCGTGGTTGCTCATGCTGCTAATTCCAGAGATTTTGGAGGCCGACCTCGTGTGATCAGTTCAAGACCAGCAAAACCTCATCTCTACAAAAATATTAAAAATTAGCCAGGCGGTGTGGTGGTGCCCCTGTAATCCCAGCTACTCGGCGAGGCCTGAGGCAGGAGAATCGCCTGAACCCGGAAAGTGGAGGTTGCAGTGAGCCGGAAATCATGCCACTGCAGACTCCAGCCTGGGCAACGAGTGAGACCGCCATCCTCAAAAAAAAAAAAAAAAAAAAAAATTTTGAAGCAGATGGTAAAATCTGGGACTCAGATTACCACACTTACCCTTAAGTTCTTCCATCTTTCCTGATTGTGGAGAGTCAGATGAATGGCTAGGGTCCTGCCCTTTGTAGTATTTCTTTCAGCTTCCACTGCCAGGCCTCCTAGAGCGTTTCTAAAACTCTTGGCAAAAGGTTTCATAATCAAGAACTCCAGCCTTTTATTCCACAGAAGAAATTGATATTTTAGTAAAAAAAAAAAAAAAAAAAAAAAATGGATTTTAATAAAGTCTAGTAAAAGGGCAAGTGGATTATTAAAATATATTTTCCATATTCTTGTATCAAATTGCCATTCTCAAAGACATCATTCCTACTGAAAAAACAAAGCTATAACAATTTAAATCTTCTTTATGTAATTTTCTAAAACTAGAATTATTTCTATGCACCATAAGTGAATAATAATCAAAATTATTCTTTAAATACTTGATCAAACAACAGGTCTGAAAAATCTTCTGATTCTTGTAATAGTCTAAGTTAAATAAACATGAATATTCATATTAAAGCCGCTTAGTGTTTATTAATTGAACAGACCATGGTGGCAGGCATTGGTTTAGGGACTTGCATCTTAAACCGATTTTTAAATTATTTTGCAGAGAACAGCGCAAAACTTCCACCTTCATCGTCCCCACCAGAATTTCCAAGTTTGTTTACTTGTTTTTTTCTTTAGTCTTGAAGGAGGTATTGTTGCAACGATGAGGAATTCTTTTTCTGTATTTGTGC
This sequence comes from Rhinopithecus bieti, assembly GCF_001698545.2. Lineage (NCBI taxonomy): Eukaryota > Metazoa > Chordata > Mammalia > Primates > Cercopithecidae > Rhinopithecus > Rhinopithecus bieti. Next base: position 2,424,958 of record NW_016808851.1, read on the forward strand.
CCAGATATTAGAGAACACCCAATTTATAGAAGATACTAAACAGGAGTTCTGTACCTGTAACGAAGTCTGCTGTTTGCAGAGAGCCTGCTCTAGGGCACACAAGTGTTGACTCAAAGAGAGTTGATCCAATTGAATAGCTGATGCTGCTGAAGCATCCACTTGTTGCTTCAGTTGCTCTCCCAGCTCATGGAGAACAAAGAGGGAGTCTTTAACTGTACCCAGTCCTTTGAGAAGGTCCTATAAAAGGTGAAAATATGCCCACTCTGAAGCATGTTTATACTCCTTATCATAAACAGCAATTGGCAAAGGGCTATACATCTAGAAACACACAATTCCTACTGGTCAAATTATTATGCTAAATAACCTTCACCTGTGGAAAAATGATCAAGCACTGCAATTTTTAAAAATGCTATGTATACATATTAATATTTTAAACATACATTATATATATGTAACCTACGGATATATATATATGTAATTACTCTTTTGTTAGTAAAAGCTATGTTGGTTCATTATAGGACCTTGGGGAAATGCAGAAAAACATACATAAACAAGACAAGAAAAACATGATCCAAGAGTAGAGCCAATAACTGGAAATATTTTGGCAGTTTTTTTCCCGCCTCTACATAATTCATGTCAAATTGAAAACAAAATGTTATATTTTTCCTTTTTCTATTATTATTATACACACCAGGAATTTGTCAGTGGTATCTTCTATATGTGTGGCCATGTTATTGCAAGTATAACAACCTCCTATCTCAGTAGGGTGCAGAACACAGTGATGATTTTGGTGAGCAGGGGGTAAGAGTAGCCTGTATTCCCATTCTTTTCCATGGCATCTCTTTGCCTCCACTTTCTGTGGGACCCTCTTACAGTTTAAAAAAATATGAGCCAATGGAAATTCCCTATTTCTGCTTTCTATCCTATCATTGAGAGATGATAAGTGACTGCTTCTTCTACTTGTTGCTGGAATCCCACCCAGTCATGCTATGCCTAGGCAGTGACTTCTGTGAGAGAAAGAAAAACAAACGGCTCCTTAAGCTTGATGCAGACAACAGACAACGTATATTTCAATTCAGGAGTATTGAAAATGACAGTTCTTGTATATATAAATTATATGGATGAAAAAAGTACTGTATTATCTTTATTTTAAAATATCCATCTTTAGCTTTAAAGTGATTATTCAGGTTGAAAATATTAGACTAGGTTAAACTTTTATTTATGTAGTTTTTATAGCTTGCCTAATTCTAATAAACTGATTTGGAAAAGTTTATTAAAAGACCCTTGTAACAAGCTCTTAAAAATAAAGACAAATAAGGACAAATAGTAAGAGCCATGTAATGTTTGAAACAAGAGAAGGGCTGTTCCTTAAACCCTTAAGTAGGTTATTGGCAGCTATAATGAAAAAGATAATTATTAAAAAGCTATTAAAAGAAGTATAACAGTAAATCAGGAGAGAAAGACTTCTTTCTACCATTAATATCTTAGATGAAACTATTGTGTAGATGCTTACCTAGGAGATAATGAATGTAAATGGACAAGATCTGGAACAGAAGATTTTTTAAAGATAGAACATTATTCCCCATATGGTCATGTCTTATACTGACCATCCCAGAAAACACAGAGAGCCTCAACTTTTCACATTGACTAAATTCCACTAGGAAAAATAGAAAACTACTCATTTTAAAAAATAAAACAATGGGAGGAGACCTCTTAGTCTGATGCATATGCACCTGTGTTCTGAAAATCAGGCAGGCTCTTTGATCCTAAGACAATTATTTTTGGATAATTGTCTCATATAGAGAAACATACCAAAGCTTACAGAGACCAAAAGCTAAACTTGGGCAGTCTAAGAAGGGCATGTTGGGAAAACAAGATAGCTCCTGAACATACGTTGCAATCTTGAATCCATGTAGCAACCTCATCATCGGCGATGTCCTTGTTTGTGGCTGCCTTCAACAGCTCATTGGTTCGATCCTCCTGCTGCTGAACCGACGAAGCACACTGTTTCGAGTAGTCCTTGTATCTTTGCCAAAGCTGAAGTAGGGCCTTGCTGGAGTGTAGCTGCTCAGCAATCTCTTCCAGCAAGTTATTCCATCTGGAAATAATAATCAACACTCATGAGAAGATTACCACCTCTCACCAAATGTTGATATTTGCTATTTTATTTTTCATGATCCTGGTTCATGTGAATATAGACATACTCATTTCTAGTTAACATAATAAAAATTACTGTTTCATATTCATAGTGTCAGGGTAGGTAATGAGGATGATGGCAATCTTTGGGTGTACAGTACTTCTAATTCTTTCTAAATCTCTTCACTACATTTATTTATCCTTAAATTCATGTTGTGAAAGAGAATTTTAAAGGACAGAATCTATGTAGCTCAAATTCAAAATGTCATTAAGTTTTAATTATATCATTATTTATAATAAGGCTGTAATATAAATAGTGTATAAAATTAACATACTCCATACCTCATGTTGACTTCTTTCAGTGTATTGGTAAGAGTTTCTGTCACAGGCGGGTGGCACTCTTTCAATAATTGGTTGGTAATAGAACCAAATTTCTGTAAGCTCCTTTCCTGTTTTTCTAGATCATCTTGGAGATTCTGCCCAAAGAAAAAGACCCACTGATGACACAACAGGATCTAAATTTTAATAAGCAAGTTTAAAAGGAATTTGTATATGTTTTCATAAATATGCATATATACATGTATAAACCAGGCATGACTTAGCATCAATGCTTTATCAGCTTTCTTTAGATAATCATTTATTCTCTTTTTTAGGATTTTGTTATTTTGACTATGAGAAGAGGTTATTAGCAATGAAGCCTTCTTCTATTGGCATTTGGATTCTGCTGGAAAAGCTCACATAGGGCTCCCTTGTCCATTGTCTGGTAGGAAGCTGCCAGAGATGGTAAATTCCTCTTCAAAGGGTTTAATTGTACAATGTTTTGTCCTTGGTTCAGAGGCCCACCTCCTTGTAATTTCTTGTTTCTGGCCTGCGAGCAACCCTCCCACTCTTGTTGTGTCCTGACTTGGCCAGACATGTCCAAACATGCCATGTGCTGTAACACAGGGACCACTTCTACCCCCTCCCTCCCTTGCGAATCACACATTTACCCTAATTGGAAAAGTTTAAGTCTTAGCCAATCAGGGTCATTTTAGATTATGTGGTTCAACCCTAGCCAACAGGGGAAGGATGCAGGGATCGGGACTGCATTAGGGATAAAAACTCCTTCTCTCCTTTGTTCAGTGTGCTCTTGCAGTGGCCAGAAGTGTGAGTGGCACCCTTCTGCAGAAGTAAATTTGCCTTGCTGAGAAATCCTTTGTTTAGGTGCTCGTTTTCCTTGCTACGCCAAGCTCTTGTTTCTAATAAAGTCATGACAATGGTGTACGTAATGTGCTATCTGCCAAACTGTGGATCTCTTTGGCACTCAAAGCCAAAGTCATGTGTCTATTTTATTGCACACCTAGAGTGCTTCTACCACAAACTCCCGAAGATGAAGACTAACAAGGCACAGCTTTGGCAAGTTTTATCTCTGGGTGTTTTTCCTTGCCAAGAATTATTTTTAATTAAAAAAATGATTTTCAATTGACAAATAATAATTGTATGTATTTGTAGGGTACTATATGATGTTTTGATATATGTTTATACTGTGGAATGAATAAATTAAGCTAATTAACATATCATTACCTCAAATACATTCCATTTTTGTCTAGCAAAGTTGAACTCATAGAAGTAGAGTAGAATGGTAGTTACCAGGGCATGGGATAAGGAATTAGATGGGGAAAAGAAAGATGTTGATCAAAAGGAACACAGTTTCAGCTAGACAGAGAGGGATAAGCTTTAGTGATCCACTGTACAGAATGGAGACTATAATTAATAATAATGCATTGTATATGTCAAGATTGTTTAAAGCAAAGAATATTTATCAGACAGATTTGGCATCTTCCACCAAGCCTATCTAAATAGTCTTCTACCAAGGACCAGTAAGGGAACGGAAAGAAAGTTGCTTCCCTGGAAATAGTGCTGAGGTGACAGACTCAGTTCTTTAAAAAACTCCACAGGTGAAGTAGGCTACAAAACTCGAGTATCATTTAACATCAATATCTGATTACCCTCAAATGAAAACAGTCAAGGAAAAGACCCTTAATCCTTTCATGTCTTAAGACAGCTCTTGCAAGTATTAAACATACATTAAATTAAAAAGCATTTCTAACCTCCTCAATGTTATAAGATGTGCTTTTAAATTTACCATCCTCATAAGAAGTTTTAGTGACCTTTAGCAACAACAATTGAAGGGTTAAGAAATTATATAGACAAATTTGTCCTCCCTCCCACCCTATCCTAAAAAATATATTTCCTTAAGAAAGTTATATCTATCTCACATATTTGCACACACTCCTGAGACAGGAGAGAGTGCTATGCTGCAGACAAACATCAGGGATATCATTATAGATGGACACAATGACAAAGGACCCACAGGAAACCAAGCAGTAAGTGCTAGAAAGGAAGATTCTGTGGACACGCTGGATAGGCCACTGATATTTTACCGAATGGAAGCAATTGGATGGTTTAAACATTTACCACTTTTGTCATTTTTCTCTTTGTTTTCTTTTGAACATTCCTTGGAATATGTTTGGAGATGCAGGATAAGAAGAGAAAAGGAAAACAAAAGGCAGCAACAATGAATCAAGGAGGTTGAGTTGGCCATAAAATCATTGTATAAAAGACAATGTGAATATTTTTTACAACAGGATATTGGAAATCATTTAGTTATATACCAGCTAATCCAGAATTTGGCACACACAGACAAGTTTGCTTAAGTAACAATAACACAGGTAAAATTAATTTTAAAGATCTTAAAAAATAATTAAGTGTAAACAACATATGGCAATTTTTCAGGATGATGTCTCCATTTTTTTCAGTTTTCTGAAATTAAAAAGAATGTTAAGGATGTGTTAAATTAATTCCTTACCTGAAGATTGTCCACCTGAACTTGCACAGCTTCTAAGGAGCCAGTCAGCAGACGGAATCGGGAAAGAGAGTATCTGGCCTCCATGAGGTAACTGTTTATCTTGTCAAAGGCCACTTTGTGATTACTCCATTGGTCAAGCACTGATTTCAACAGTATCTTTAATTGTCCAACCTTTTGAAAAAGACAAACATTGCTTATTGCTTATAATTTCATAATATCTGGAATGATGGAATATATATTCAATTGATGGGAAAATATTAACATCTAACAACTTCATCAGGGTTTCAGGTATCATAAACAAACAAAACTTAAAAGAAAAATATTTCAAAGGTAAAATGTATCAACTTTGAAATTTATGCCTTTCACACTTTTAAACACTCAGTTCTAAGTGGAAATGCTTAAAAGGGTAACATATATATATATATATACATATACACACACACACACATATGTGTGTATATATATATTTTTAAGTCATAAGAGGTTGATACTTTTAATAAAACAGTTTAAGAATTGTATTAAATGAGTGTTTCAAATGCATTAACTCATATAATCCTCACAACATCTTATGTCTCAGATAGGATAATCATTATCCCCATTTTATAGATGAGGACACTGAGACACTAAGGGGTAATGAAAATTAGCCAAGATTACACTGTTAGAATGTGAGAGATTTCAATTTCAATCCAGGTAGTCAGGTCCCCGAAAGTGAAATATATCTATAGCTACACCAATACCTATATCTATCTCACATGTGTGTACACACACACACACACACTCCGATAAATATCTTAAGACAAAACATCTAAGATACTCCTTCTTTATACTTATTTATCTCTATCAGAAAAGTGTTTAGTTTGGTCTGTATCACTTAGATACAGATATCCATTTTGTATATCCTTTCCTAGGCTGGAGACAGACGTTTGAGAATGATCTATCGCCATGGGAATGGATGAGATCATTAAGAGAGTAATGTTTAAAATAAAGGCTTATTCTAGAAAACACCAGAAACTAGACTTAAAAAAAAAAAAAAAAAAAAAAAAAAAAGAGGATAACGAAGCAGCCTTAAAAGTACAAAGAGATAATGTATAGATTTGATTATTTCCTCCGTTACTTTAGGAAAAACAAAACCCCGAGTTTGGACAGAGCTGGCAAACACTGTCCTGGAGCTGGCTTTCGGCAAGCAATATTACCATGTGATCTAAATTCGCCCAGGTTTGGCCGAGCTCTTGCAGTGCGCTCATGACAATGCCAGAGACGTCTTCTTTCTTGTTCTGAATCAAAGCAAGTCCATTCTGCTCAATTTTCTCTACTTCTTTTTCTTTTGCTTTAATCAAATCTTCCAGATCCTGAAAGATTTAAAAAATAGTCACTTTAAATTGTTCTATTATGGAACTCTGGGGTGCACTGAAATTGAGCCATTATAGTTTCATGTCCTAAAAACCTTTTACTAATCCAAAAAGCTTATCTCTTTCAGAAGAGGCACTCCACAGAAGTACTTCTTCCTATGCTCAAATGCAAAAAAAGTCATCTTTTTACACATGGCAAATCAGCATAACTTTAAAAAAGTAAAATTTGATAATCTACCAGATAAGGAAATGGTACTATGTAATTTTCTCAAGAGGCTGTGAGGAAAGAAATACATGTCAGAAACTGTAATGTTATTTATATTATTAAGTTCATATATGTTGGTATTCAAAAAGTTACGCTGCCTACCCCATAGGAAGAAATGTGATCAAATGTGGTATTCTGGGTCCTAGTATCTGAGATTTAGTCACATTTCTACTACTATAAAGCTGTGACACTTTGGGTAGGTGAGAAATTTCTACTGGGTCTCAGTTTCTTCAGATGGGAAATCAGAAGACTGATTTCAGATGGGAAAAGATCATCTGTATGATCCTCTCTCTCTAAAATACCCTGAATTCTACATGATTCTGAAAGATTTCAGGCTTCTTTGATGAATCAAATCCTCATTTTCTTTGGGATATGCATTCATAATTGTCAGTATAAAATGTTCAAGAACGAAAAGCAAAATGAAGAAAAGATCTGGAGCTCATATTGAACCTGTATCATAACCCTAATTTCTATTTTAATGCCATCCGAAAATTTGAGAAGCTCAGTGAAGCAGGCTGAGACTGCTATCAGCATTTTATAAATAAATAAATTGAAGATCAAGTCATCTGACGTGTCTTGGGTAAAAGAGCTGGTGAGGGCTGGAGTGGGGATTAGAACCCAGTCTTTGGAGCCTATGGACTCCCAGCCTGATACCAGAAGGGAGTCGGCTGAACCTCAAACTGTGGAGGGAATATAAATCCCATGTTGGGGTGGCATGAAAAGTCAGGCATTAAGGCATGGTTACAGTCCCATATTCAGAAGTATGAATAGATTTGTAGTTCTTGGAGATTAGAATGGAGAAAATTCCCAAACACTGTAACTTTGGATAACACCTCAATTGTATAAAAAATATTTTTTATACCCCCTCATGATCCATACATAGGTAATAAGATTGAAATTGAGCAGTGCTGCTGCTAAGGTGTTAATGAGGAGTCCAGTCTCTGTTATATTAATTTCAAATGTCATGTCTCCTTAAAAATAATTTTTGCTTCTTTTATTTCTGTTTCTATTGTGGTTCAACTTGGTAATCTCTCTCTATCTAATTTTAAAAATAGAAATAATAACACATTTTCTGCTTACTCCAAAGGGATAAAATTAGATAAATATATACAAAATATATTTTAAGCTGTCAAAAAGTAGCTAAATGTAAGATATTATTATGTTTAGCCATTTGGCAATGTGCCATGCTTCAGTGCGAATTTATTTATTTTCTCTACTGAGTTATCATGAAGCTATTTTTGTTTTGGCTAATTAGTTAGAAACTCACGCATTTGGCAGCTTAAAGTGATCATTTTTGTTTTTCATATTGTTCTCTTATTTCCACTCTATAATTTTGTCACTATTTTGACAGCTTTGATAATTACCAGAGAATAAATATAGTGATTACTGGGGTTACAGGTCCTTCGTGTAGTACAGAAAATATAATTAATTTACTATTTAGAACTTTTCTATTTCTGTAAAGAGATTAAAAGACCAGAAACAATCCTTCCAATATGTCTTTAATATGATTTCAAAATTCAACCATTACAAATTGAGTTTCTATGGAAACCATAGAAATTGAGTTTCTAATTCAATTCTATGATGCTAACTTTTTCTCACTGAGGAATATTAAATGAATGTTCCATTGCTTAGAAACTATTTCTAAAATGCCCTGCACATGTATGTTGGTATAAGAGCAAAACCCACAAGGGAAACAGGGCTGAAATATATATTATGTAAAAAATAAAGGTGTGTTTCCCTTGCTTTCATTAATAATTAAAAGATGATTCTGTTTTGATCAAAACGGGAAAGGCCAAACCTACCATTTTTAAAAGCAATAAAACATTCCTAACTTGGGTTAATTCATAAATATCAGTTTTATGTTGGTTTAAATTAATAAATCACCTATTAAAGACTGGGAAAATACTCAAGATTTTTAAAACAAAATAAAACTGGAATCCAGTCACCAATTTAAGTATACTGGCTTGAATTGGGTCCAAAAAACAATTTCTCCAAAATGACAACTCTAACAAGACTTGTAGTATAGCCAAATAGAACCTTCCAGTTAGGCCACTGTGATCTATTTATATGTGATGTCCCAAAATAATTATATGGGCTACTTTCATTCTGTCTAAATGATTTTTCATTTGAAATCATGAATTAGTATCAGTACACAGTTCTTTAAACCACACTTTAAGCTTTTCCTCCTGACACTGTCTGACCTGACTCTCTGAAAGACTAAAACTTAGGTCCTACACTTGGTAAAACATGGTCTAGCTGCTGCTATATTTTCCAGATGGTAAGGTGTCTCCCTGTTAAATAGAAGACATGAACAGGAAAAGGAACAAAATGGAAAATGGCAAAAAAAGCAATGTTAAAGAGAAGAAAAAAATACTTAGAGAAAAAGAAAAGTATGGAAGAAAAGAATTGGAAAAAAAAAAAAAAAAATGCAAATGATATTAATGTGGTATTTCAGTCTTTCAACAGCAAAGTTTATCACAACCATGCAACCAGAAGGCACCCACTTTGCTAATTCTAATACGCAGAATTACCTTTTAAATTCAATGGATATATTTTAACTTAGGAACTCAGCGAAAGTTATGACATTCTGTCCTCAAAAGTAAAGAGCTGAAATTCTGGATTATTTGTAGATTTTAGATTTTACGGCCTAAATCAGAAATACCATTGGCCTCTGGAAAATCGGAAATGCAATAAGACTAGTTGATGCATATTCTTCATCTTCAATCTTTAAGCACCCATTTTCTGACACGAGGCTTTTTATAATTAAATAAAAAACTATCATTATTTCAAGGTATTTCTTTACATGATATTTTTCTTTATCAATTTTATGCATTCTCAAAATTGTAATCCAGTAGCTGGGGAGCCAGCACTTCTCTTCCTTTTCAGAATCAAAAAGCTTTGATGAAGTGCTTAAATATACCTTTCTGTATATGTGTCCCAAACAGAAAACATGATGATTGGAAGAGAGATCATTACCAAAGTTCTTTCTTTTTGAAACCCAGAATAGAAAAATAAGACTTGCAGAGAGAAGCTTTTCTGTAGAATTACTTCACTGGTGAGTTTTCAATTGTTTTAGGAAACACTATAAGAGAACAGTCATAATCTGTAACATTATATGAACTCATGAATTATTTTCAAAAATCTTATTACAGCATTAACTGCAATAGCTCACTTTTCTTTTGGGTACACAAGAAGACCTGTGTGTCCCTGAGTCACTGGAAAACACTTGGAATGCTACTGCTTCACCTGAACTTTCAATCCTCATTCCTCAGAGTAGAACAAGCATACTCTGTGTACTTCCCCATGTGACAAAAGAGGAAGTAACATGGATATTTTCTATTAATTAATAATAGGATATTAATAATAATATAATAACAATTAATAGTTAGTAGGAAGTCCGCTGTGAAGTGCTTGCTCAGAGGAGGTGAACAGGAATCCAACCAAGCCTCTAGTGCTAACTTCCATTTATAGGACATACAGAGGAGAGAAGAAAAAATTAAACAATATCTTAAGGACATTCATAGGCCAATCCTGAACACGGCACCCATTGACAGTTTCTGCGACAGGTTATGGTCTTAAAAAAATATTCAAAATATTTAAGAGATCTAACAAGCAAATGTAGCGTATGGATATTGTCTGCATCCTTATTTTGAATAAGTTAATGTGAAAAAGACATTTTAAAGACAACTGAGGAAATACGACTATGAGTTGAACATAAAATAATATTAGGAATTATTAAACTTTTGATGGTGATAATAATATGGATGCATTAAGAAAAACTCTAGTTTTCAAAGATATATATTGTAGCATGTAAGAATAAAGTGACATGATGTCTGGTATTTACTATGAAATCTATTTTAGAAAGAGAAATAATTTATGCAATTTTTTTTTTTTTGTAAACAGGGTCTTGATTTGTTACCCAGGCTGAAGTGCAATGGTGTAAACATGGCTTACTGCAGCCTTGATCTCCTGAATTCAAGCAATCCTCCCACCTCAGCCTGCTGAGTAGCTGGGACTAGAGGTATAGCACCACCACATCTGGCTGATTTTTGTAGCTTTTTGTAGAGAGAGGGTTTCACCATGTCACCCAGGTTGCAAATCTTGATAATTATTAAATGTGATGCTTGGTATATAGGGGTCACAGCATTTCTCTCTACTTATGAGTGTGTTTGAAAATTTTCATAATTTCAAATTTTTAAAAACAAGTGAAAAACTCTAATGTATTTTTTTATTTAAAAAAACCTATAAACTCACATAATCAGCAAAATTTGTTACTATATCCAACTTTAAAAAAAATTTAACTTGCAACTCTCAAGGCCTACAAACACATTAGCATATGCCATGAAATTGTGAGATGGTTCATGTTAGCCATCTGGACAAGTTACCTGACAGTCTTTCAGTGCATTCTGAACAGAAGCCTGATCTCCAATTCGATGCTGTTGTTTTAGTCTCTTTTCCTGGGTTTCAAACCATGTTTTCAGACATTGTACATTATTTTCATATTCTGACCAAGATTCCAATAACCCTTCCAACAGCTGGATCTGAACAAACACAATAAAATGAAATTTGCAACTTTATTTTAATAAAATCAAATCATTGGCAGGCTAATTATTCCAGCCAGCATTTTCTCCAAATTAAGAATGCTTAAAATACAGTTCATTGTATACATGATTTAAAACAGGGGTGTCTAATCTTTTGGCTTCCCTGGGCGATACTGGAAGAAGAATTGTCTTGCGCCACACATAAAATAAACGAACACTAACAATAGCCAATGATCAAAAAAAAAAAAAAAATTGTAAAAGAAATCTCATAATGTTTTAAGAAAGTTTACGAATTTGTGTTGGGCTGCATTCAAAACCGTCCTGGGCCGCATGCAGCCCGCGGGCTGGACAAGCTTGATTTAATAAATGAATTTCATAAAGTATGAATCAATGACTATTATTGGGAAGCAATAAAGGACTAAAGTCAACTTGAACCAAAGGCAAAATAAATCAAGAGGCATCTTTAGAAAACTGAAACATCATGAAATATACAAAGAGCACAGAGTGTAAAAGAGAAAATCATCAACAGGTTAAAGAAAGTCTAGGGTGATTAACCTTCAGCAGTATTATTGGAAGCGTTCTTTGCCCAGTATAGCCACACTACTCGTGAACTCAGTCTTCCTTACAGAGTGTGCCTGTTCTTGGGGTTTTCATGTAAATCTGGACGGTGGCAAGCCAATGGCTTACCTTCTCAGTTACTAGACCTTGCAGAATTTGCCAACTTTTATTCATTGCTCCAAGTTGCTCAGCAAAATCAGTCTTATCACTACGTTTACTTTCCACATCCTGACTGCTGATTTGTAGCACAGACTGGTTCACAAAATCCACTGTCAGCTGTTTACAGTTAATGTCTATCTTAAAACCCTAAAAAAAAGAGGAGAAAATAAGATTATACAATAAATGTCTCATTATTTTTCCATGAGTTGGAAAGCCTTAAGTAACCTCAATATTAATATTATCACTTCCATAACTCAGCTAAAATGGCACAATTTGTCTGTATTCACACAACTCATTATTTTTGGAAGCTGAATATACATATTTGTATATGTTTATATGAACATAAACACAGAAATACATGTGTGTGTGTGTGTGTGTGTATATATTTTTTTTTAGGTAGAAGATTTAGAACTAGATAAATTATATAACCTCACTATAAAATATTTATAAATTTATTTTTATAATTTTCTGCAATTCTGTTATCTTAATAACATAAAATTATTCAAAATCATTCCTAGTACTAGATATTTCTTCTTATTTCTATAACTGATAATGCATTTTTCTTGCTCTTGAATTCCTATCTGGTCACTGTGTAGGAAACATACATTCCAAGACTTGATAACTATAATTTGAATTTTTTAGTTCTTTCAAATAAAATGGTCTCAACATACGAAAACAACAAATTTTAGTTACCTTATATTTCTGAAGGTATTCATGAATTGCCTTGTAACCTATGGAATTTTTAATATTATCTTCATCCTTCTGAATAACATTTTCCATTAGAGAAATCCAACTCATGACTTNCTAGATATTTCTTCTTATTTCTATAACTGATAATGCATTTTCTTGCTCTTGAATTCCTATCTGGTCACTGTGTAGGAAACATACATTCCAAGACTTGATAACTATAATTTGAATTTTTTAGTTCTTTCAAATAAAATGGTCTCAACATACGAAAACAACAAATTTTAGTTACCTTATATTTCTGAAGGTATTCATGAATTGCCTTGTAACCTATGGAATTTTAATATTATCTTCATCCTTCTGAATAACATTTTCCATTAGAGAAATCCAACTCATGACTTCAGAAATGGCATGGCGGGAAGGCAGTTTATCCATCTGGAGCTTTCCAAGCCAGGGAGAGAACAAGTCCCAAGTGTTGAAATGGAAACCCCAACTTCTGCTAACTTAAAACCCTCCAATAATTCTTAAAATGTACCGAGAGAGATAACACTCCTTAACGACATTTGGAGATCTTATCCCTATTGAAAGCTTGAAGTCAAACATCAGGCAAATGCTGAACAATAATAGTCATTTTACGTTCACCTGACATCCAATACTATAAACATTGTATAAACATTAACTAATTAATCAAAACACCAGAAAGAAGAGAATATTATTCTTATTTTATAACTAGTTTTATGAGCTTAAAAAAACTTAACCATAAAACATGCAACAGATGTATTTTATTAATTATCTTGTAAAATCTCTGCATATTGACTCAGGAATGTTAAAAGAAGAAAGAAAATACCACACTACAAGCTATCAGTTTCTAGATTTTTTGGCACTCTTATATTTATTCCTAAGAGCATAGCCAATTTTCTCAGTCCTTAGCTGATATACAGTACTTACAATTTGAAATCTTAACATATCACACATTTATGCATATGTGTATTATGATGATTTGGAGGAACAAAAGCAATCATTTAAAATCTTTGTATATCAACTTCTGTGTGGTGCTGAAAGATATAGCAATGAACGTGGGTTGGTTCCTGCCCTCTGGGGGCGCACAGCTGCTGCTTAGGAGAGATTAGGCATGTATATGAAACAGCTATCCTGCCTGAAACACAGTGATGAGTGTCAAAGAGAGATAAAGATAAAATGTTCTGGAATTTCAGGGGAGGTAGGTGTATTTTCAGATAAGAGGAGTATTTACATCTACTGAAAGCTAGTTGCTCTCCTATACATACGATTTTTTTTTACATGTATTATGTTCTAAATCTTCATAACCACTCACTTTATGAGAAAAGTGTATGTAACTGTCCACATTTTATCCAGGAGAAAACAGAGTTTAAACAAAGTCAGACAAACATTCCAATACACATACCCACACCCACATACATACATGAAAGAAACCCTCAGAGGAAACGCCTTCGGGGCAGGGCTTTGTAGTGTAGTTTACTTTTTAAATTTTATTTATTTATTTATTTATTTTGGAGACGAGTCTCGCTGTCACCCAGGCTGGAGTGCAGTGGCGTGATCTCGGCTCACTCCAACATCTGCCTCCCCGGTTCAAACAATTCTGCCTCAGCCTCCCAAGTAGCTGGGACTACAGGCGCACACCGCCATGCCAGGCTAATTTTTTGTATTTTAGTAGAGACGGGGTTTCACTGTGTTGCCCAGGCTGGTCTCAAACTCCTGAGCTCAGGTAATCCGCCCTCCTCAGCCTCCCAAAGTGCTAGGATTACAGGCATCAGCCACTGCACCCGGCCTGAGTTCACTCTTAATATTAAAACAATGGGAGAGAGGAAGCCAGGTGTCTGGGACAAAGCTGATTTAAATTTGTGAGCAAAAGCAAAAAACGAATATATTTTTCCATGTCAAATAGCTTAAGTCAGTTATTTCCCACGAAAGCAATCTTTCTTTCTGTACCTGGTGGAGCTTCTCCTGGACGGCTGGGATATTGGTTAGCAGGTCAGTCCACTGGCTATCAATGTGTGACAGCTCAGAGCGCAGCGTGGCTGTGTCCACCTTTTTCAGTCGAAGGAGCTGATTTCCAGTACTCAGAACAGATGATTTCAGGGAAGATTTGGCATCCACTTCTTTAGAAAACTCCTGAAACAAGTAGCGATGTTCAAATTAGGGTTAAATAGCCAGACCATTCGTTAAAAGCAAAGCGATCAATTTAGTGCATGAAACAATTTCCTTTACATCCTGGAGAGGGTTATACTGAACACTCAAAGAAAATGACAGCAGTACACCCTTGCCCTCGAATGAAAGCAAACTACGAAGCCCCTACTTGAAAACTACTCTGAAGAGGCAATGTTGAGTCATGGAGCCCTATTATTTTGCATAATTATGGAACACACATAGTTAACATTAATATATTTTCTATAGCTTAGTTTTTTAAGTATATTCACTGATGGTTGACTTCCTTCCTTCCTTTTTTTTTTTTCTTTTTAGATGGAGTCGCTCGCTCTGTTGCCCAGGGTGGAGTGCAGTGGCGCAATCTCAGCTCGCTGCAACCTCTGCCTCCTGGGTTCAAGCGATTCTCCTGCCTCAGCCTCCTGAGTAGCTGGGATTACAGGCACACACCACCATGCCCAGCGAATATCTGTATTTTTCGTAGAGACGGGGTTTCACCATGTTGGTCAGGCTGGTCTCGAAGTCCTGACCTCGTGATCTGCCCACCTTGGCCTCCCAAAGTGCTGGGATTACAGGCGTGAGCCACCATGCCTGGCCTGACTACTTTTCTACTGGTGCATGGGTTAGGCCTAACTTACAGGCCTGAATCAAATGCCTTAGATTCTTAGACTTACCAGGAAAGCATTTAGATGATCCCGGACCATTTCCAGCTCTTGTGGGACTGTCACAGATTGCTGAGTCCAAAATTCTAGCCTGTCTTTTGCAGATTGCAACCAGTGAATTAGATCTGCAGATTCACTTTGATATCTGTAAGCACATTACGGAGTCTATTAAGTAAACATTTCATCCCTATCTTCTGCTCACCTACATTACTCACCAATGCCAACAGTTTTAAAACAAGAGGTCTGAAGATTTAGAAGAAAAATGCATGAGGTTGGCACTCTGAAATTTTCTTAATACTCATACCTTTATCAAGCCTGTCTCTCTGGGTTTCCGCTTGCCTGTCTTTAAGCTGGGTATAAAAATATCTTTCCCTACTCCTTCACATTGATGCTACTTAGAAAATATCAGATGATGGTTACAAAAGGTCCTTTGAAATAAAGGCAGCTTAGACACAGACTAGGTCATTGTGTGAAAATCAATCCTCCACCCCGCTGAATGTTTCCCATTGCCTGTGAAAAGCTTCCACTTCTCAATCCACATTTTCTCTTTCTCTCCCTCTCAGGCTTTACTGTGATTTCTCAGACACAGTCATTAGGCAAGGGAGGGTGAAACTCAAAGGCAAGGTGCCTTATGCACCTGCCTCCCTGCTCACTTCTAATTATATGTTTATATGAGTATACAAGAATCCAAGTGGGGACTTTCTACTTACCTTTGTTTTTTTTTTTTTTTTTTTTTTTTGAAACGGAGTTTCACTCTTGTTGCTCAGGCTGGAGTGCAATGGCGCAATCTTGGCTCACTGCAACCTCCCCTTCCCAGGTTCAAGTGATTCTCCTGTCTCAGCCTCCCAAGTAACTGGGGTTACAGGCATGCACCACCACGCCTGGCTAATTTTGTATTTTTAGTAGAGATGGGGTTTCTCCATGTTGGTCAGGCTGATCTCGAACTCCCGACCTCAGGGGATCTGCCCGCCTCAGTCTCCCAACGTGCTGGGATTACAGGTGTGAGCCACTGCGCCCGGCCTCTGCTTATCTTTATTTTCCAAACTATACAATAAGTTCCTAGAGGAGCCATGTCACTTTCAAGTGAATATCTACTTGCCTAATTTATTTATTTTTGAGACAGACTCTCGTTCTATTGCCCAGGCTGGAGTACAGTAGCATGATCATGGCTCACTGAAGCCTCGACCTCCCAGTCTGAAGCAATCCTCCCACTTCAGCCTCTCCAATAGCAGGGACCATAGGCATGTGCTACTATACCTAGTCCTTTTTTATTTTTTGCAGAGATTGGGGTCTTACTATGTTGCTCAGGCTGGTCTTGAACTGCTGGCCTCAAGCAATCCTCCTGCATTGGCCTCCCCAAGTAATGAGATTACAGGTTTGAGCCATCATCCCCCACCCCCACTAGCCTTATTAATACAATGTAGCACTTATCTGAAAATATACAAAACAGTCATTGTATTACCTGGTCCAGTGTTTCAATATTGTTTCCAATCTGTGAAGTTCCTTAGACACTTTGTTGGTGTTGCTTAGCCAGTGCTCTCCAAGTTGATTTAGTTGACTTTCTAGATCTGAGCAGCTGATGGATATCAGAAGTCGTTTGCCATCATCTAATACTTGATATAATTTGGGCTGGTATTCATTAAGGCTAGATTTTAAATGCTAAAATCATTGAAATTATTAGGTTACAAGTTTGGATATGCAATTTTTGTCTTTAAGAATTATAATTTCTCCAGTACCTACAATGTTCCCATTACCTGTTATTGGAACTTAAACTATACTCACTCAAGTAACACTGAAAACTTCAAGATGTTTCATCTATATTTAAGTATAGATGGTCTCCTTTTGTTGTTTATTATTATTATTTTGGTAGCGACTTTAGGTGGATTTAAAACTTTCAAATTATCATTATTATTTCAAGAATTGTGTGGCATCAGCATAAACTAATGCTTGGTGGAGGCTGAATCTTCAAAAAGATTTCTCATTAAAAAAAAGACTTTTAATAATGTCCAACTATAAATAACAGAAACATTATCTCCTTTCAATGCCAATAACTTGAAAGAAAAGTAAAGTACTAATAAAGTAATTGATCGCAAATTTGCTTACATTCTTTTAAAACTATTGGTAAGGTTCTAAAGGCAATGTGGCGGCTTGTAACACCAACCTGGTAGAGTGTTATGCGGTCAATAAGCCTGTCCTCGTTCTCCTCCACCAGACCCACGCTTGGGATGCTGCTTTCCACCACCTCCAGCTGTCTGCTAAGCTCCTGCTGGTCCTCATCCAGATGCGACCACGTCTAGAAACACAACACTTGTCTGTGAGCTAAAAAAAACCCTCATAGGGAAAGACATTCTTCCTTGTGTGCAAAATACGGGCTTGACAGATTCTCCTTAAAGTTACATCAGAGATGTTTGCATTGGGGCTTGCTTTGGGAAGCAAAAGATGGCTTTAAGGCAAGTAATCAAATGGTGACGCTTGAAAGCATTGTGAATGGGCTCTGGAATCTGCCACTAAGCCCCTTTATGGCCGTGAGTAAGATACTAAACTCTGTACCTCTTTTCCATATATTACAATGGCGATAATAACAGCTGTCTTCTCCATCATGAGGATTAAATGGAATAATGTGTGCAGTGTACCTTCTATCAGGTATGCACATTTTTTTTTTGAGACAGAGTCTCACTCTGTCACCCAGGCTGGAGTGCACTGGCACGATCTCAGCTCACTGCAAGATCTGCCTCCCAGGTTCACGCTGTTTTCCTGCCTCAGCCTCCAGAGTAGCTGGGACTACAGGCACCTGCCACCACACCCGGCTAGTTTTTTGTATTTTTTAGTAGAGACAGTGTTTCACCGTGTTAGCCAGGATGGTCTCGATTTCCTGACCTCGTGATCTGCCTGCCTTGGCCTCCCAAAGTGCTCAGGTTACAGGCGTGAGCCACTGTGCCCGGCCTTTTATTTTTTATTTATTTATTTATTTTTTTTTAGATAGGCTCTCACTCTGTTGCCCAGACTGGAGTACAGTGGCACAATCATGGATCACTGCAGACTCGAACTCCTGGGCTCAAGGGATCCTCTTGCTTCATCCTCCCAAGTAGCTGGGACCACAGGTGCATTCTACCACACCAGGCTAATTAAAAAAAATTTTTTCTGTAGAGATGGGGATCTCACTATATTGTCCAGGCTGGTCTCAAACTCCTGGCATCAAGAGATCCTCCTGTTTCAGCCTCCCAAAGTGCTGGGATTACAAGCATGAGCCACCACATCTAGCCCAGGTATGCATGGCTTTATTCTTTACCACAGTAAGGATTTAAGTCAAAAAGATGGGGATGTTTGCCTTTCATGTAATGAGTAAGCAAAACAATTGCATTTGCATATGAAACAGGTATCTATAAATATGAATATATAGTCTATATATTCTATTAAAGAAAAATAGCAAATCACTTATTCCTAAGTTCAGACTTTTATTTTATTTAAAACTGGAAAACACTTTTAAAAAGATGAGTTGAAGTATTTTCCAATAATTTACATCGTGGGTCAGCAGTTTCTCAGTGTGAGTATGCTCACTTTACTGTGCAGTTGGAGTGGCAACAGGGCACAGTAGTAGAAACCCATGCTTTTTAAATACACTTACCAAATATCTATTTCCTGGTACTTTCAATGCCTAGGGATCTAGGAGTAAATACAACAGACACAGACCCAGGCCTTCTAGTGAGGAGAGACAGGTAATCAATAATAAAGAGTAAACCAAAAACAATAAGTTGTATGGTATAATAGAGTTCTTGTGCTGTGGAAGAACAAAACAGAACTGGGTAGGGATGGGAGGGAGTGCACAGGTGTGTGCCGGGGGGGCTACAATGTAAATGGTGTCATCAGGTAAGTTTCACGGAGAAACACACATTTCAGGTTGTGAAGTCAGACAGATGAAGGTGTGATCACTGACTGCCACCAATTAACACGTGTCTTGGCAAGCCATTGCTCCCAGACTCATTGCTGAAACAGGGATTCAAAATACCACCTCAAAGGGTTATGATAAAGATGAGATGGATTCATGTAAGTGTAAGAAGTCTTGCCAGGGGCCAGACATGTCAATAAAGCGTAACTATTATTACAGAAATTTCGAACGTTAAAGGTAGACGTCTCTCCAAAATACAGGGAATTCCACATCAGGGAATTCTACATCTGGGATTTGGGGGTTAGCTAGCTATGAAAATGTTGGCCCAGGGAAAAACTCATTTGGAAAAAAATGCAAATAGGACCTGCAGACAACCCAGCAATATTCAGCAACATTCAGTATTATTCAGTAATATTCAGCAATATTATTGAATATTCAGCAATATTCAGTATTATTCAGCAATATTCAGTAATATTGTGGGAGTGGGTGGGGAAGCCAAAAAAGCGGAGAGAGATTATAATCTCTAAAACTTCCAAGGGAAAGAGGAAGAATGAGAAAGCAGGAACAGTTCAGGGCAACTGATACAGTTACTGAAGAAAGAAAGGAGGGCACCGTCCCATCAATAATGTCCTACATTTCCACGGGGTTCTACAGCTTGCCAGTAGCCACCACTGAGCACGTATTCTGTTCCAAGAGCAACTGCATTTGGGACAGAAAAAAATATTTCTACATTTTTCTTTTTTTTTTTCTTTTTTTT
>NW_016808851.1:2444991-2449668 GCF_001698545.2 Rhinopithecus bieti
TTCAAATTATCATTATTATTTCAAGAATTGTGTGGCATCAGCATAAACTAATGCTTGGTGGAGGCTGAATCTTCAAAAAGATTTCTCATTAAAAAAAAGACTTTTAATAATGTCCAACTATAAATAACAGAAACATTATCTCCTTTCAATGCCAATAACTTGAAAGAAAAGTAAAGTACTAATAAAGTAATTGATCGCAAATTTGCTTACATTCTTTTAAAACTATTGGTAAGGTTCTAAAGGCAATGTGGCGGCTTGTAACACCAACCTGGTAGAGTGTTATGCGGTCAATAAGCCTGTCCTCGTTCTCCTCCACCAGACCCACGCTTGGGATGCTGCTTTCCACCACCTCCAGCTGTCTGCTAAGCTCCTGCTGGTCCTCATCCAGATGCGACCACGTCTAGAAACACAACACTTGTCTGTGAGCTAAAAAAAACCCTCATAGGGAAAGACATTCTTCCTTGTGTGCAAAATACGGGCTTGACAGATTCTCCTTAAAGTTACATCAGAGATGTTTGCATTGGGGCTTGCTTTGGGAAGCAAAAGATGGCTTTAAGGCAAGTAATCAAATGGTGACGCTTGAAAGCATTGTGAATGGGCTCTGGAATCTGCCACTAAGCCCCTTTATGGCCGTGAGTAAGATACTAAACTCTGTACCTCTTTTCCATATATTACAATGGCGATAATAACAGCTGTCTTCTCCATCATGAGGATTAAATGGAATAATGTGTGCAGTGTACCTTCTATCAGGTATGCACATTTTTTTTTTGAGACAGAGTCTCACTCTGTCACCCAGGCTGGAGTGCACTGGCACGATCTCAGCTCACTGCAAGATCTGCCTCCCAGGTTCACGCTGTTTTCCTGCCTCAGCCTCCAGAGTAGCTGGGACTACAGGCACCTGCCACCACACCCGGCTAGTTTTTTGTATTTTTTAGTAGAGACAGTGTTTCACCGTGTTAGCCAGGATGGTCTCGATTTCCTGACCTCGTGATCTGCCTGCCTTGGCCTCCCAAAGTGCTCAGGTTACAGGCGTGAGCCACTGTGCCCGGCCTTTTATTTTTTATTTATTTATTTATTTTTTTTTAGATAGGCTCTCACTCTGTTGCCCAGACTGGAGTACAGTGGCACAATCATGGATCACTGCAGACTCGAACTCCTGGGCTCAAGGGATCCTCTTGCTTCATCCTCCCAAGTAGCTGGGACCACAGGTGCATTCTACCACACCAGGCTAATTAAAAAAAATTTTTTCTGTAGAGATGGGGATCTCACTATATTGTCCAGGCTGGTCTCAAACTCCTGGCATCAAGAGATCCTCCTGTTTCAGCCTCCCAAAGTGCTGGGATTACAAGCATGAGCCACCACATCTAGCCCAGGTATGCATGGCTTTATTCTTTACCACAGTAAGGATTTAAGTCAAAAGATGGGGATGTTTGCCTTTCATGTAATGAGTAAGCAAAACAATTGCATTTGCATATGAAACAGGTATCTATAAATATGAATATATAGTCTATATATTCTATTAAAGAAAATAGCAAATCACTTATTCCTAAGTTCAGACTTTTATTTTATTTAAAACTGGAAAACACTTTTAAAAGATGAGTTGAAGTATTTTCCAATAATTTACATCGTGGGTCAGCAGTTTCTCAGTGTGAGTATGCTCACTTTACTGTGCAGTTGGAGTGGCAACAGGGCACAGTAGTAGAAACCCATGCTTTTAAATACACTTACCAAATATCTATTTCCTGGTACTTTCAATGCCTAGGGATCTAGGAGTAAATACAACAGACACAGACCCAGGCCTTCTAGTGAGGAGAGACAGGTAATCAATAATAAAGAGTAAACCAAAACAATAAGTTGTATGGTATAATAGAGTTCTTGTGCTGTGGAAGAACAAAACAGAACTGGGTAGGGATGGGAGGGAGTGCACAGGTGTGTGCCGGGGGGGCTACAATGTAAATGGTGTCATCAGGTAAGTTTCACGGAGAAACACACATTTCAGGTTGTGAAGTCAGACAGATGAAGGTGTGATCACTGACTGCCACCAATTAACACGTGTCTTGGCAAGCCATTGCTCCCAGACTCATTGCTGAAACAGGGATTCAAAATACCACCTCAAAGGGTTATGATAAAGATGAGATGGATTCATGTAAGTGTAAGAAGTCTTGCCAGGGGCCAGACATGTCAATAAAGCGTAACTATTATTACAGAAATTTCGAACGTTAAAGGTAGACGTCTCTCCAAAATACAGGGAATTCCACATCAGGGAATTCTACATCTGGGATTTGGGGTTAGCTAGCTATGAAAATGTTGGCCCAGGGAAAACTCATTTGGAAAAAAATGCAAATAGGACCTGCAGA
The DNA here is from genome assembly GCF_001698545.2 of Rhinopithecus bieti. Lineage (NCBI taxonomy): Eukaryota > Metazoa > Chordata > Mammalia > Primates > Cercopithecidae > Rhinopithecus > Rhinopithecus bieti. The sequence goes on from NW_016808851.1 coordinate 2,447,349, forward strand.
CAACCCAGCAATATTCAGCAACATTCAGTATTATTCAGTAATATTCAGCAATATTATTGAATATTCAGCAATATTCAGTATTATTCAGCAATATTCAGTAATATTGTGGGAGTGGGTGGGGAAGCCAAAAAAGCGGAGAGAGATTATAATCTCTAAAACTTCCAAGGGAAAGAGGAAGAATGAGAAAGCAGGAACAGTTCAGGGCAACTGATACAGTTACTGAAGAAAGAAAGGAGGGCACCGTCCCATCAATAATGTCCTACATTTCCACGGGGTTCTACAGCTTGCCAGTAGCCACCACTGAGCACGTATTCTGTTCCAAGAGCAACTGCATTTGGGACAGAAAAAAATATTTCTACATTTTTCTTTTTTTTTTTCTTTTTTTTGAGACAGAGTTTCACTCCTGTTGCCCAGGCTGGAGTGCAGTGGCATGATCTCGGCTCACTGCAACCTCCACCTCCTGGTTCAAGCGATTCTCCTGCCTCAGCCTCCGAAGTAGCTGGGATTACAGGTACCCGCCATGACGTCCGGCTAATTTTGTTTGTATTTTTAGTAGAGATGGGGTTTCAACATGTTGGTTTGTTTCACCATGTTGGCCAGGCTGGTCTCAAATTCCTGACCTCAAGTGATCCACCCACCTCAGCCTCCCAAAGTGCTGTGATTACAGGTGTGAGCCACTGCACCTGGCCTATTTCTATATTTTTCATACGCTTAAGTAAGCTATCAGTCTGAATATCAAAACCCCAAATATCTTCATGCATAGTCTGAAGTCAGTGTGTATATATCTTACTTCCAACATGGCACAGCAGATACCCAAATGTAAACAGAAAACACAGGGGGAACAAGCAACACAGAACCATAGGAAAAGTACAGTCCTCAGCCGGAGAGCACAGCTAGCTCTGAGGTTACATGAGGCAAACTGCATGGATCAATACGTCTTGCATCAAAGGTCCATTTTGTAGCAGGAAGTCTGCAGCACGGAAGACATGACATCAATGGTCTCACCTCTAGAATGTACTCCAGCTCCACACCCCTCTTGTGAGCCCGTTTCAGTACAGCAGAAGCCTGAGCCATCAGCTCTGTATGGAACTCGGTTTCCTTCTGGACTGCAAAGCTGATTATCTTTCTGAAGAGTGTTTCAGTCAAGATCATATGAGATTCCAGGCCCTGAAAGTATTCCTGCAATTTTTCAGGGAGAAAGAAGTCAGCAACTCATTCATGTATTACATTAGAATCAAAATTGGTTTAGGGCCGGATGCAGTGGCTCACGCCTGTAATCCCAACAGTTGGGGAGGCTGAAGTGGGTGGATTACCTGAGGTCAAGAACTCGAGACTAGCCTGGCCAACATGGTGGAATCCGTCTCTACTAAAAATACAAAAATTAGCTAGGCATGGTGGCATGTGCCTGCAATCCCAGCTACTCAGGAGGCTGAGGCACAAGAATCGCTTGAACCTAGGAGGCCGAGGTTGCAGTGAGTCAAGATCGTGCCACTGCACTCCAGCCTGGGTGGAGAGGAGTTGACACCAACCTAGCCCTGGAGCTGAGTAGACAGCTCTGCATTTCTAGAGGAGGGTGAGGAGTGAGTGAGGAGTCCTTGAGCAGGACAAGGGAGGGCAGAGAGAGCAACTAGGACCAGGTGGACAAATGGACGAAAAGGAAACACAGGGAAAGGTAGAGTTAAGAACGGAGATGGGCTCCTTTGAACAGAGGCTCTGGGTTTTCCTTTGCCAAGCTCAGGTTGGAGCTCTGGTTGGAGACTCCGTCTCAAAACAAACAAACAAACAAACAAAAAAAACCATTGCTTTAAAGGTGAAAGTTGACAGAACTCAGTTAATGTATGAGCAATATCCTCTCACTCCCACTGGTCTCCCCCTTGGCCCAGGCACTTGTCGCTGTCTACAGAGAAGGGAGCTCTAGACTCCTAATCGGCCTCTCCACCCTCTCCACTCAAGTGCATCCTATACCTGGCTGTGCTGCACACACAGTGTCCCCAGAACAAGGATCTTCACGTGTGCCAGCTGCAGAGAAAACACCTCTACCCTCGTAATACCTCGTCCATGTGCAATCTGCCTTCCTTACTTTCCTGGCCTGGCCTCTCACCTCCATGTACCTCCATGTGTTTTGGACACATTAGCTCCCGTTCCCCACCTTTGGCCTCTGCTTCTACTCTGTTCTTAAGATGTTCTCACTTGACACTTTTCGATGAATTTCCTTCCTCCATGGCTGGGCTTGGGCTCTACTTTCTGGACTTCTAGGATGTTTGGGTGCTCATTCCATGTTGTCAAGCACAGCTTTTTTTTTTTTTTTTTTTTTTTTTTT
>NW_016808851.1:2449980-2472518 GCF_001698545.2 Rhinopithecus bieti
GGGTTTACGCCATTCTCCTGCCTCAGCCTCCCGAGTAGCTGGGACTACAGGCGCCCGCCACCTCGCCCGGCTAGTTTTTTGTATTTTTTAGTAGAGACGAGGTTTCACCGTGTTAGCCAGGATGGTCTCGATCTCCTGACCCTGTGATCCGCCCGTCTCGGCCTCCCAAAATGCTGGGATTAAAGGCTTGAGCCACCGCGCCTGGCCAAGCACAGCTTTATACGCATTGATTGATATTAAAGATTTGGTTTCCTTGCATTATACCTACACATAACAGAACTGTAGGCCTTGCGCCATCCTACAAATGTTTTTGAAATGTTACTCTTTGTGTATAACAGACCCTGGAGGATAGAGATTGACCTTATCCCATTTCCTGTACCCAGTACTATGACAGAATGGAAGAACTGGGAACTGATAATGACAGTTAACATTAATTGTACGCTTACTGTTTGCTAGGCACTCCATAAATACTTTATCTGACTAATCTCATCCTCCTAACAACTCTATAACTCTATGAGATAGGCAGTTTTGTTTCTAGTTTTACAGATGAGAACACTGAGCCTCACCCCCACCCCCAGTCTATGTAGCTTGCCCAAGGTCAGATAGCTAGTCATGGCAGAGCTTGGTGTTCAAACCCAAGGGCAGTGTGGCTTTATCTGTGCTTCTCACCAGGACTGCAGAACTTGCCCTCAGAAAATGGGCTGGTCAATAGAAGCTAGAATCATTATTTTTAACCAACAATTACCAAATCACAGTCCTAAAGTTGGAGGAGACTTTGAAGTTCATCTAGCCCAATGTGCAATGAAAGCTGAGATTCCCTTTGTAAGTCCATCTCCCCTGAAAGCCTTGGCTGGACTTCTCATGGCCAGAAGGGCTGTCTGCTCAATGGTAGTTTACTCCTTTTATAGTTCTTTTTCTATTGAGGTTTATTTCCCTGTTATTTATACTCATTGATCCCAGTTTCCCCTCTGGAATAACTCAGAATGATCTTTTATTGCTATGGTCAACAATTTGAGAAACACCAGCTGTGAACTTTAAAGCAATGGTTTCAAAGCCAAATGACAAGGCTTTAATAAATCATGAAGCTTTGGGCAAAAACGTCTGGGAAAAAATAGGAAGAACAATTTGAAAAAGACAAAAAAAAAAAAAAATCCACCTTTACAAGCCACCAGAGAGCTACACAATGGTAGAAGATTTAAACTTCTATAACCTAATGGGATTTTTTTAGTTTCCCTACTGGAAATTCCCATAGTCTAGAAGGCTGGGTTTCTGGACTAGCAAAATTGCTCTTTCCGTAATCATTGCCAATAATGCAAGAGGGGTGTGTGTGTGTGTGTGTGTGTGTGATAGGCATTCTTTTACCATGGAGTAGTGTCCAACCTGAGCTTTGTTGTGGCATACAACGATGGAGTGATTTCAGGCCCCCCAAGTTTGATTACATAGTAAACGGCCTTGCTGTTCCCAGGGAGAAAGTCTGAGGTCTACAGCAACTAGAGGAGCATATGTGTAAAAGTCAGAGGATCTAAACGATGCATGTAAAAGACACCGACTCAACCCTGGAACTGAGTAGTCAGCTCTGCATTTCTAGAGGAGAGCAAGGAGTGAGTGAGGAGCCCCTGACCAGGACAAGGGAGGGCAGAGAGAGCAACTAGGACCAGGTGGACAAATAGGCGAAAAGGAAATACAGAGAAAGGTGGAGTTAAGAACAAAGCTGGGCTCCTTTGAAGGGAGGCTCTGAGTTTTCCTTTGATTTTAGCTCATCTAGGGAGAAAGCCTGGCTAATACTAGTGAGAAACTGATAGGTAAAATGTAAGTTGATCTTCTTTTTTAATTCACAACATTATAGAAACATATCCCCTGTAATTTCTCTGTGCTACTGAAAGCCAGTTGGTTTGAATATACATTTTTGACCATTTTAAAGACTAACTATACAGGTAAGAAGTCATAAAATACTGAGAATATTAGGTTTTACTAAATATATATCAAGGTTTGAGAGTATGCTTTCCAATTACAATCTCTCTCTCTCTGTTTCTCTCTCTCTCTCTCTCTTACTCTTTTTTGTTACGTACCTTATGTTTGTCAAGTAGTTGCTGGATTTCCTCTTTGGAAGACACGATGATTTTCTGGTCTCCTGCCATCTTCTCCTGACCAGTTTCTAGCAGGTCAGCCAGATCTTGTTGGGCCCTCTCATACTGACTCTTGAGTGTAAGGTTCTGGTTCAGGCCACTCCTCCGAGAGCCAATGGTCATCATCAGCTCATCATACATGTCCTAACAGGCAGAGACCACAAGACTCACTCTCAATTCATATTCTGACAACTCTCTAAAAGCATATGAACTATGAACGTACTAAGCCCAAGACCCAACCAAGAAAACACCTTCAGGGATGTGCCCTGTGGAAATGCTCTGCCTATAGGCCATCTGCTTGTCTTTCCTATGAGCCTTGCCTTACTTTGAAAACATGTTTCACAAAAAAATAACCTTTGGACCTTTATTCTCATGCCTGTGATATATTTGCTGTGACTTTACAGTGTCGTGATACCTGGTAGTTCAAGTTCTTTCATTAATCTTATTTAGTATTCTTATCTTTCTGTTTTAAATTTTATTTTATTTTTAACTGACAATAAAGCACAATGGAGAAACTGAAAAAAACTGAATTGATAAAAATGTAAGTATGAAGTGACTGAGTGAAAAGATAAAATAAATATTCAATAAATAATGTGGAAACAACTCAACTCTTTTAAGAAAAATAATGTCTTATCTCATGGCACATATCAAAACGCAATTTAGATTGACTACAACATAAAAATTTAGTAAGTTAAAATGTGAAAGGAAATAAAGATGTGTCTACAAAAACTAAGCTTAATGTTTTAAGATTTTAAAGGACATGCAAAAGTATTTCCTAGAAATGACATATGAGGTAGATTTGACAACTGTTTTCTCAAGATATTAATTGTTTATGATGAAATGTGGGGTAAAACTGTTGAAAAAGTGTCCACGGGGCTGAGGGACATATCATAGAAAATGTAATTCCCATTTTTACAGTGTTCTCAACATTCACATAATTTCAGAGCAACTGATTATAGTATCCTTAACATTTTCCTGCTAAATAACAATCATATTTGGGACTATCCGTCAAACAAGGAGCTAGAGAAATAGGTGAGTTTAATGTGAGCAGAAAGAGTCACAAACTTAAGAAGGCAATATTTTTGCCAAATGTGGTGGGGTAAATAACTATTTAAACTGGAAAGACATTTTAGGAGATGATGACACACCAAACACAAAATTTATTTGAGGCATATGGACCTGATTAACATATCACATTAAGGTTTAGCCTGCCAAAATGGCTCGATCTGGAAAAGTTCAATTTTAATGCCTATTTACGGCAATGACATTTGACTCTTACACCTGATGCTTAAGTGCTGTCGGAAAACTGTCTAAAAAAGTACAAAGTGGGGGTGTTGGGCTTATGACATTATGAAATGTTAGATAAAGGAGAGATACAGTTAAAATAAAAATGTTCTTTTGTTTATAAGGTCTATTTTGTTTTCTCAAAGAAAGAACTCATAAGGCTGTACTGGACTGAGGTTACAAATTCTCAATAGTTCTGCATATACAGAAAATCTAACATGTGTGTCTGTGTGACCATACATAATTGTACACAATTTCTTCTTGATCGAACATAACTGCATTGCCTAGCTGTTGCTAAATTTTGCTGGTTTAATATCTGAAGATATTCTTCCTACCCCAATATCAGATTCTTGCCTAACTGTCAGATCTAGGAAAGGAAATTAACCCAAAGCATTATTCTCTATTCCTGAAAGGATGATAGGAAGTCTGTTTAGATTTCAATTACCTTCCAGTTTAATTTTTGTTGTTGTTGTAGTTCTAGAACGGAAACAATGTCTCCATTCCATTCAAACATATATGGAGGATAAACTATAGCTCTTACCTTAGAAAAAAACACTTTCTAAAAAGTATTACTTTGATTATTTGCTTTTTAAAATAGTATTTGAAGAGATAGTGCAATACAAGGATAGATATCACTTTCTTAATTTTTTCTAGCTAGGATTAAAAATTATTCTATTTTCTACAGTAGAAAATAATATGCCACAACTAAACTATACTGCAATGCTTAACCATGAGAATAATAATAAAGTAACTGTCAGAAAAACATATAAATCTTAGAAGCATGAAAACAACTCACTTCCTTGTACTAAACATGTTAAGCTTCAGAAAATTTTCTAAGAGTTACTTGGCAGAAAGGTGAGGACCTAAGTGGCATGAATTTTATACAAAAAAGCCTAGAAAAATAAAGAAAGTGATTTTTTCTCGACTTCAAGTTCGATGTACCCCTGCAGCTGAATACTACTGGCTGAAGGCTGCACCTGGAGCTTGGAGAGTTCTTGCATGGACGGCTGCTCAATCTGTAACTTGTCACCACGCCTCTTTAATTCAATGATTCCTGCATCCAATTCTTTGAGTCCATCTTCAGCCTGTTGTATTGCCTAGGTAAGATCCATGACATTTTATTAAAACTCCCACAAACAATTTCCCCACAGAAGATGTGATTATTGTGCCTCTTTCTGTGTTCCTCCTCTCCACATAAACATTCTCAATATATACAAAAGGAATTATTTCAATGAAACAAACAAACAAAAAGCCATGTTTACAGACTATATAGAAAAGAGAAGAAGGCCCCTTATTAGTACAGAGCAGTTATCTTACAGATAATGAAGCAGGAGAAAGTCAGGGTAGAGGGCTGGGAGAAGGATGTCTTGCTTAAACAAAAAAGGGAGTTTTTGAAAAGCAACACTTGAAAAAAAAAGGAGCATGATTTAGGACATAGTCAAAAAAAGGTATTTGCCTGAGGTTTTCTAAGGGACCATGTTCTGCTGCCCTTGAAACGTAGTTGTGAGCATCTTTGGAGAGAGATTCAGCGAGGCAACAAAACATATATTACAGCATGGTCAAGGAATCTGTGCTCCTTGTTGTGAAGTGGAAAATCAATCAACAAGTGTTCAAGTGGCAGTTATTGCTAAGCCTTGTCTTCCCAGTGTGAGGTCTGTAGAAGCAGAACAAGATCTCATCTTGTCCTTCAAGGAGCTGATGGTCTGGTTAGGAAGCCAGAGTAAACAGAGAAAAATAAAGCAAGGCTGACTATAAGTAAGTACTAAACTCGATAATGCAACTCATCCCCATTAGTGGACATTAGAGAAGGGAGACACCAGACCACAAACCCTGGAGCAGGCATTTGGAAAGAGGGCAACAGAGGTTGCCCCTGAAGGAGGACAAAAACAAGACTCCAGATGGCAGATGAAACACATGTGTCCAGTGTTCTCTTTCCTGAAAAACCCCCTACAGCCAGAGTGAGTATTTTGTTTGCTTGTTTTTTTTGGCATATTTTTTCCCCATAAATCTAAAAGGACAAGGGAACAGAAAAGAAAACAATGCTAACAATATGTTGGGAAAAGAATACATGATAATTGGCTTAGGAAATCTGGGGAAGCTGAATTCTAAACCAGTGGAGGATCTCCACCACCCAATTCAGAGCAAGAGAAGTCTCCAGAACTCTGGGTGGAGTGAGCTGGGGTGCTAAGTAAGGAGGGTTAGTGAAGAGCTGCTTAAAGGACAGTTAACCCACAGATGCCTCTCCTTATTCCATACTGTCCCTTTTTCTTCCCGTGTAAAAGACTGAAAGATTGTTTTCTGGAGAAAGTCAAACAGACTGAGGGACACTGGACACAGCTGTGAGCTTGAGTGCTGGACTGAAAGCAAGGGATGAAATAACTGGATGCTCCCTGAATGCTGAATGTGGGGCCCCTGAGTCTTCTCTTCCTGGAGCAAGAAGGGCTGCAGCCAGGGCTCTAGTCTCCAGACAGGAGAGGGACAAATATCTGAAAATATCTGAAAACACCAATAAGACAGGCCTGACAATTTGACAGAAGGATTCTCTAACAAATAAATGGTCCACAGAGACCATCCTGCAGGAACTCTTGAAATTGTCATGTTCCATCCACACACAGAGTTCCCTTTCAGCTGTTTAGTCCTCCATCCTAAACTTGAATAGATAACAAAAGATTTCAATATGCCTTTCGATGACCTGAAAGATGGGGACTAACAGAAGCAAACAAATAAAGGCAAGCTGGAGGAAAACAGATTATACAGGAAAAGTAGAACTTCAAACATAAAAACCATTAATACATCAAGAAAGATATAAACGATAATGCATTCATTAAAAAAAATCAAAAATACTACAAAAAGGATCATTCAGAGAATCAAAACGAGTTCTGGGAAAATTAAATACAAGAGAGCAGAAATGCCAAACTCCGTATAAGGGTCTGGAGTTGAAATTGAAGTTTGTCAAAAGAAGAGCAAAAACAGAGAAAGGGCTCTTGGTAAGAGAATTCAAGGATTGAACCAGAGTATCTGACAAAAAGGAGTTCTCCAGAAAAGAAGACAGATAAAATGGAGGAAAGAAACATATTAAATAAATCATTAGAACATTTTCCAGAACAGAAAGATGAGAGCTGCCAAATCAGAAGAGCCCCTTGAGCTCCCAGCCCAGTGGATAAAAATAGATCCTCCCTAAGGCATGTGATTGTGTAATTTCAGGACACTGGAAACCTTTGGGAACTAGAATGTCTTTAGATTCCTTAAAACAACACTGGGAGCTAGAAAACAATGGACAAAAAGCCTTGAAACTCCAAAAGAATTCATATTCAACAAATGACCCTGAAGGATGACATAAAAATAGCAAAGTGATCAATAAAGTGTGAACATGGTATAACAACATTTTCAGACATACATTTGGTACACTTATCATACACCCTTTCTAAGAAAGGATATGCACTAACCAAACAAGGAAGCAATGCAGTAAAGAGAAAGACTTGGGATTCAGAAGAGAGAAGATCCAACATAGGAAGAAATGAAGGGATTCTCAGGATGGTGGTGAAGGGAGATCCAAGAAGACAACTAACTGTGCACCAGGCTTATGAGGCAAGAGAACTGCTCTGGATTGGAACAGCACGACTCAAGAGATGACTATGTTGAGTGAGGTGTGTCTTCCCCATGCCTTCTGCTGTTATTGCCTTTTTAATCTAAGTTGGGTGGGCACGGAATTAGCACGTTCATTAGTTGCGTTCCATTTATTCGAAGAAAAAAAATCTAATTGGTTATTTCTTCAACTGTGACATTCAGTTACATTGGTCAAAAATTAGTGAAAATGATTGCTTGTGATCATACATATCTTATAATTCATATTAGAAATCCAAAGCAAGTCAGCACTACAATTGCTCCAGTCTTTTTTGGAATCACACATTATAAGCCAAGAAAAAAAAAAAGGTCCCTTCATGTGGAAGATATGACAGAAAATAAAGAGATTTTTAATGGGGGGAAATGAGAAATCTCTTTAAAAAGCAGATGAAATTATGGTCAAGAAAAATGCACAGCCAGATGCAGTGGCTCACACCCATAATCCCAACACTTTGGGAGGCTGAGGTGGGAGAACTGCACGAGCCCAGGAGTACAAGACCAGCCTGGGCAACAAAGTGAGACCCTATCTCCATATATATATATATATAGATAGATAGATACACACACACACACACATATATACATATATATATACACACACATATTTTTTAAAATAATTAAATAAAGAGAAAAATGCACACTCACAATTTTGAAAACTATTTTAGATTCCTTAAGACAACAGTGGGAGCTAGAACACAATGGAGAAAAAGCCTTGAAACTATTTTGGGAGGTGTTAACACACACACACCCACACACACACATTATATGTCAGATGATTCTCTATAGTCTATCCATAGATTCCTGGGAAGTTCACTGAAATTAAATCAGAAAATTCTATTCAAACACATACTTTTCATAATTACTTAGCTTATGAAACAGGAGATATTCTAACATCCCTCCCATTTCTTCTATCCTCCCCATTTTCATGCCACCATGCCAGTTTTTGTTCTCATTCTTTCTCTTCAGTACAGCTACATGAAGCCCCATGATAGATCCCCTGTTTCCTGACCCTGGTGCTGTCATGTAAACTATCCAGAAGCAAGATCTAGAACTGCCATTCATTTTTACCTGCAAACATCCCCTACAACTTTACATGGCCAGGGATCTCCCAGCTGAGTCTAAACACCCAAAAGCGCACAAGATGATCTACCAGGATGAAACACTACATCTTTCATTTATATTCAACCACATTCATTTTCTATTTTGGTTGCAGCATGTACACAAACAAAAACTGAAAATAAATGTGGCTGAATTTAATTATGATTTATAACATAAATTGCTTATAATTTATAAATAAATAAAATACATACATTTATGCTGCGTATTTATTTCCTTTTTTTTTTTAGCTAATGAGGCATGCAACAAATAAAGTGTACAGGTCACTCATTTATAGAACAAAGTCCAAAGTTTCACATGCAACAGGCCCTACAAACTGCCTCAAATTTACATATCCAATCTTGTTTGTCCTCAGTCACATTCATTTATCTTAAATTCAGCTAAAATAGGATTACCTGTGTTTCTCCCTAAGTGCTCAGAATTCTCTAACAATTTGTGCCTTTATTCTTGCTGTCCTCTTTACTGCGATAACTTTCTTTCCTGTCATTGTGTGTCCAAACTCTCAAATTCAGTTCAAATTTCCCTCTACAAAGCTTCCCTAATCCTACCCCTGCTGGAGGTCAGAAGGGTCTGAGTATCCACAGTGCTTTGTCAGTACCTCTCCCAGGACAGTTTGACTTTCTGCCCTGTGTCATTGAGGTTCATATCTAATCTCGTCATTGGGTGGAAAACTCCTTCAGGTCAGCATCTGCCATGGATACCTTTTCCCAGCTCACATTTCCTAGTTCTGTGCAGATGTAAGTGACAGAGTCAATGTCACCTGGTACGTTATTCAAACCCAGTACTCAAAAACAAAAATACTACAAACAAAAGTGCTACTGTGAGCCATTAATCTTTCATAGAATATTTAAAATTTCAGAGTAAGTCATATCTCCTCGATGCATTTTCTCTTCTAGGAAAAGGCAGCTATAAATACCTCGATTTGTTCTGCTACGGGTTGTTCAAACACATTTGCCAGTTTCTGCAGAATGATGTATTTGTTGTCAGCCAGTGATGTAAACAGCACTTTCAGATCATTCTAAGGAGGAAAGCAACAGGAAAACTCAAATTGTGTAACAGGGAATTGGAAATACTTGTAAATATAACACAGATTCTAAGAAATTATAATAGAGGCATAGAAATTTAATTTCCAGGAGAAACAATACTGTGCTATGGGAAGGTAAAAGGAACTGGTAACAATTTACTTAGGTGCTAAAACTTACTCCTGAAGAATCTGTTACCCAAAGTATTTTCTACTTAATACAAATGAGGTTGAATCACACATGTAAAAAGCAATGCTTGTCACTCTAATCTCATTACATCTGAAATAAATGAGCACATTCAAATATTGCACAGAAATATTATGTTAATGGCTCTTATCTAGGGAAATAACCTAGTGTTACCCTGATTTGGGAAGTAATATGATTTTTGTTTTTTTTTTTTCTTTTGAGAGGGAATCTCACTCTGTCGCCCAGGCTGGAGTGCAGTGGCGCGATCTCAGCTCACTGCAAGTTCCGCCTCCCAGGTTTACGCCATTCTCCTGCCTCAGCCTCCGAGTAGCTGTAGCTGGGACTACAGGGGCCCGCCACCACGCCCGGCTAATTTTTTGTATTTTTAGTAGAGACGGGGTTTCACCGTGTTAGCCAGGAGGGTCTCGATCTCCTGACCTCGTGATCCGCCCACCTCGGCCTCCCAAAGTGCTGGGATTATAGGCGTGAGCCACCACGTCCGGTCTATGATTCCTAAGAATCATGATTTCGACTTTGCTCTCTCCTCTCCTCCCATTACTCACTCTATCAGTTTCTTCTTCTATTTTTGGAGAATTTGCACAAGTTTTTAAAAAGACATTCGGAAGTTTAGAAAATAAATATTATCCATGATGACCAAAACATGTGAAGAGACAACACAAAAGATCTTGTTAGGTATTTTGTTCAAAATATTACTCATTTAAATGTCCAAATATATTCATATTGAGTTAGATTTGTACAAAAAGGAGATAACTATTAGCATGTTGGTACTTAATTCCAGAGGGAATAATAAATTAGAAGAATATTTAAATGATAAAAAATTAGGCCAGGTGCAGTGGTTCATTTCTGTAATACCAGAATTTTGGGTGCCTGAGGCAGATCACTTGAGGCCAGGAGTTCAAGAGCAGCCTGGGCAACAAAGTGCACCCGGTCTCTACAAAAAGATTTTCTTAAAAAAAGTAAGTGGACACAGTGGCATGCCTGCAGTCCTGTTTATTTGTGAGGCTGAAGTGGAAGGATTCCTTGAGTTCAGGAGTTTGAGGTTGCAGTGAGCTATGATCGTGCCACTACATGCCAGCCTGGGTGACCTTATCTCAAAAAAAAAAAAAAAAAAAATTTTTTTTCTCTAAAATATCAACAAATAAGTTCTATTTCATAATAGTCAGCAAACATATATTCATCAGAGGTTAAAGCTCAACTCAGGACCTCTTCACCAGGGCCTGATCACACACATCACCTACCTGCAATCATTCTGACTGTCTAATGAGGAGAAGGATAATCGTACCAAGAAAAATATCTATAAGAACATGTGAAGGCTTTATAATGCAAATTCAGGTCTTAAAAGCAAAATAATGGGTGCATTATGCAGTAAAAAATATAAAATTGAAAATATAGTGCTGAACATGAGAACTAGAATAGTTGCCACTAACCAAAACTCAAAGCAATCTGCAAGCCTAGTGACTAGCTAAATAGGAAATTATAATAACAGCTCTGGAAAAATACTAGAAATAATAGTTTTACATATGAGTTACTAGGTCTGTATCATTCAACTGTGTTCAGGGTAAGGTCACGTGGGCCACTAAAACCATCACACATTTATCTGTTTTTAAGCCTAGTAAAAGATGTCCTTCATTCACTTGAATAGAAGCCTACATTATCTACATATGTATGTATAATGACATTAGCCCAGTTAATCTAAATGAGTAGCTAAGCATATATAACATAACATGGGTTAGAAATGAAGAGTGCATATATAGATTTTCTATATGTCATTTTTATGCTTTGTTATGTTTTGTTTTGAGACACAGTCTCACTCTGTCACTCAGGCTGGAGTGCAGTGGTGCGATCTCGGCTCACTGGAACCTCTGTCTTCTGGGTTCAAGCAATTCTCCTGCCTCAGCCTCCCGAGTAGCTGGGACTACAGGCACCCACCACCACGTCTGGCTAACTTTTTGTATTTTTAGTAGATATGGGGTTTCAACGTGTTGTTCAGGCTGGTCGCGAACTCCTGAGCTCAGGTGATTCACCCGCCTTGGCCTCCCAAAGTGGGAATTACAGGGGTGAGCCACCACACCCAGCCCATTTATATGCTTTTAATAGCATATTTTATCTCTTAACTATGTTCTACTCAGGGTAATAGGAAACACAGAGTTCATATTTCTGGAAGTCAGACTAATTATCGGGAGAGACTAACCAAGAAGATAGTAAAGCAAAGAATATGATTGACTTTAAAATTACTAAATAAAATTTTAAGAGGTGCTAGAAATCACATGGATAATGACATTTTCTTAAAATAAAATGTAAAGAATTTAACTATTTTTATATTATTATACTTATGATACAACAGGATAATTAAGGTATCCATATATTACAAACATAAAATACATCACTTTTTTTTTCTTGTAGTCACTGGAATTATTGGCAGGGCAAAAAAGAGCAGGATTCTAGCCATTGAGAAACAGATTTGTAGAAAGTTACAGGCTTTCAAACCAATTGTGTCCGGGCACAGTGGTTCACACCTGTAATCCCAGCACTTTGGGAGGTAGAGGCAGGCAGATGACCTGAGGTTAGGAGTTCGAGACCAGCCTGGTCAACATACAGTGAAAGCCCATCTCTACTAAAAAATACAAAAATTAGCTGGGCATGGCGTGCATGCCTGTAGTTCCAGCTACTTGGGAGGCTGAGGCAGAAGAATTGCTTGAACCTGGGAGGCGGAGGTTGCAGTGAGCCAGGATCTCCCCATTGTACTCCAGCCTGGGCAACAAGAGCAAAACTCTGTCTCAAAAATAAATAAATAAATAATAAAATCAGTTGTGCTGCCTCACTCATTCATTAAAGAATTATTCACTTCATTTTCCAGTTTTTAAAATAATTTACAATACACAATTTTATGTTTGAGGAATTCATTTGAGGTTACATCCATCGGTAAAAATTTTAAAAATACAAAATAGTTCATAACTGACTTTATCATGATTCTATATATGTAATGTACATCTACATAACATCTACACATCCTCTCAAATAGCCTTTTTGGTATAGAATAATGTTAGCAGTCTGGCAAAAGCTAACCCTCAAAGATTAAATGCAGAATGAAGGCATACCCTTCCAGTAACTGCTGAGGATTGACAGCATACCAGGTGTTTGATGCAAAGTTAAAAAAAAAAAAGAAAATGGTTTATGACTTGACCGTTAACACTGGAAACTTTCTCTCAACTAAATTGGAACACAAATATTTTGAAATGTCTTTTTGTTCATGAGCTGGCCACCAACAAATAGAAAGTTGTTGGCAGAAGAAAACTAGAGAACACGATTTAAAGGGAATTCCATGATTCTCTTAGATCCTTCAAATAAAATAAGTTCCAGAGCATTCATGCCTAATTCATATATTACTGTGATTGGTGATAACTACTAATAAAATGTAAAAGTATGAAAGTACTAAAGATACTAAATGCAATTCACAAAAGATACGGGGAATGAGAGCAAAAGGGACTGCTGAGGTATTCAGGGATTCTGACTTGACCATCTTGGAGGTAGTAACTAACAGGGAAGACAGCTGGAGAGCAGTGCCACTGGCTCAGGGACAAGACTGAGTTGCTGGTGGTACCATCAACTGGCAAAGGATATTGGATAAAATTTAAGAGACTCTAATGAAGGCCCACATTCTCCATCTTCCCTGAGATCACCCTAATATGATAAAATACAAAAAAAAAAAAAATTATTTGAGTAAAATCCTGGCTGTAGTTCTTAATGACTGAGTAACATTGAAGTAATTTAATCTTTCTCTTGGTGTTAGATCCTATATCTCTTATAATACTATCATTAATAACAATAACAACACTTGCTGAGTACTTACTATGTATCAGGCACTGTTCAGAGTATTTTAAACACAACTCAACTCATTTCATCCTCACCACAGTCTATGAGGCAATTAATATGGGTATGATTTGACAGTTGAGGATACCAAGGTTCAGGAAAGTCAAGCTGCTAAAGTTATACAGCAGTAAGTGACAATGCCAGAATTTGAACCCAGTCTATTAGCTTTGGAGACTACATGTTTAATTTTTACTGTTCAGACTTTGCAAAATTAATATTAGAACAATGTTTGCAGGATGTTGAAAGATTAAAGACAAGGAATATGAGAAAATATTTTGTGAATAAAAAAATGAAACTCATATGTTTGTGATAGTTTTACTCTGTGGTTTTAAGAATGCAGACTACCGGAAGGCAGTGGTAATTTGTGCCTCTGAATGAATGTCATAAAAATTCCATGTTTCTTGGTTAATGCTACATTTATTTGACACTTTGTAGTATTTTGGGTTTTTTTGCAAATCAAAACTCTACATTAAACTCTTGTCCCTAATGACATGTCTCTATTTTATAAAATCTTTCATGATGGTTAAAAATAACATGCAATTAAAACTTATGTATTCCCAAAGGGTGCTTTTATTAGGAATGAAAATCAGCACTAAAAGTTTATCAGCAGCTTTTGCATTTGTTCCAGTATATAGTCATAGGAAAAGTTTCCTAAGAACACATAAGAATTCTAATATGGGGCTAAAAGGCAGTAAGTATGAGGAGTTAGGATTGGAAAGTAATGTAATGCATTTTAACACAGGTAGAAGTAATTAGACCACATTTACTTTCAAAGACTCTTAGGTACTACAGTCTATGGCCCTTTCTATATTCCAACACTTTCTGCATACTCTTTTTTTTTTTTCTTTTTTGTTTTGAGACAGAGTCTTGCTCTGTCACCCAGGCTGGAGTGCAGTGGCTGGATCTCAGCTCACTGCAAGCTCTGCCTTCTGGGTTTACGCCATTCTCCTGCCTCAGCCTCCCCAGTAGCTGGGACTACAGGCGCCCGCCACCTCGCCCGGCTAGATTTTTGTATTTTTTAGTAGAGACGGAGTTTCACCGTGTTAGCCAGGATGGTCTCGATCACCTGACCTCGTGATCGGCCCGTCTAGGTCTCCCAAAGTGCTGGGACTACAGGTTTGAGCAACTGCAACCAGCCTCTTTTTTTTTTTTTTTTTTTTTGAGATGGAGTTTTGCTCTGTCACCTAGGCTGGAGTGCAGTGGCATGATCTCGGCTCACTGCTACCTCTGCCTCCCGGGTTCAAGCGATCCTCCTGCCTCAGCCTCCAAGTAGCTGGGATAACAGGCCTGCACCACCACACCCTGCTAATTTCTGTATTTTTAGTAGAGATGGGTTGCACTATGTTGGCCAAGCTGGTCCCAAACTCCTGACCTCAAATGATTTGCCTGCCTTGACCTCCCAAAGTGCTGGGATCATGGACATGAGCCACCACACCAGGCCATTTTCTGCATATTCTTTCCCAGTGTGTTTAAGCTCCAGTATTAGCAACTAAAAATTATAATTATAAAGAGCCATAAATTTGACTTTTATTGATTGAATTTATAATTCTATTTCGTCCTTAGTTTGAAGTGGGTGGTTTTCTCAACCTTCCATTTCTAGGAGCAAAAAATCTTTAGTTTCTAATCCTTTAATTCAACCCCCTTCATTTTCTACAAAGCTCTCGTTCTTCATTACGCATTTAAAAAAACAACAACCAGGTACGTAACACAGACTCATGACTGACTATTATTGAATACCTAGAAAATGGTCAAGTATCCTTTGATAATGTCTTACTTACCTGGAAATGTAGTATTTGCTGAAGTCTTTCTTTCATCTGATGACATCGTTGATTCACTACTGAGTCTAGCAACGATAACCTGCCCAAAAGACAACCCAAAGTATCTTCAATAACATCTCGATTATCACCATTCTCTGGAAAAGCTTGCGAAAACAAGTTTTTGTTCTTATCCATTTCTTCAGACATTTCCTTAATGTCTTTGGCAAGAATCTAGAGGTGATAAAAGGGCATTTTTCAGTGTTTAGATACATGAATTGATATGCAAATCAAGTTATTTTCTCATAGAAAGTCAACTAAATCTCTCTGGTTGCTTAGTAATAATTAGACCTAAGACAACTGGAACCTCTTTCAAATAGTTCTATACATTTCAGGCAAGTTGCTCTCAGGGACTTTACCTCATTCACTAGTAATAAGGAGCACTGTAAAATGCTATTTATGAATTTGGTACTTTTTTTAAGCATGTGTTTCATATTTGGAAGATCTGTGATACATAATAGTGTTTCTACAGAGTTTCCCATTTTTCCCTCTTACATACACAAGACAAAGAATGAAAATGCAAACTAGAAATATTCTGCATTCAAGCAATGATGTTCTGCATTATTAGAATTGTTCTATGTTTGACTTTCTTTATGCATAAAATTAATTATCCCATCAAAACGTCAAGTGCTTTGTAATGTTATACACACAGGCAGAAACTACTAAACTTACCTCTTGGTTGAAGAGACAAGTTTCTGTTTCTTCTGGTAAAAGTGCTGTGGCAACAAATAAACGTTCTTCAACATCATCCAACCAAGTAGAGGTGGCTGAGACCCCATCATACAACTTCTGCTCCAAGTGTATACTCTGCCTCTTTGTCCCTCCACTCTGGGAAACACACAACAGGGTCAAATAATCAATTTCAGTTTTTGAAAATCCGGGAAAAATATCAGGATGGGGCCAGGCACGGTGCTCACACCTGTAACCTGAGCACTTTGGTAGCTCAAGGCAGACAGATCACTTGAGGTTAGGAGTTCAAGACTGGCCTGGCCAATGTGGTGAAACCCCATCTGTACTAAAAAATATAAAAATTAGCCAGGCGTGGTGGCATGTGCCTGTAATCCCAGCTTCTTAGGAGGCTAAAACATGACAATCGCTTGAACCCAGGAGGTGGAGGCTACAGTGAGCCAAGATTGTGCCACTGTACTCCAGCCTGCGTGACAGTACAACACTGTCTGAAAAAATAAAATAAAATAAAATATAAAAGCAGAAACAGGATGGGCCTCCAGGGTCCAGTGACTCTTTGTTTCAGCACTCACCCCCAGTGTTGGGTCTCAATTCATGCTCAGGGGTGGATGGAACAGCCTCACAGAGGCCAGGCAAATCAATACAAGCAAAACATGACTCTTATAAACCAAGCCAAACATACTGATAAAATGGCCTTACCTGGGATGAAACCTCCTCGAAGGCTTGGTTCAGTCCATCCAGCAAAGACGTAACTGCAGATTTATCTTGGATCGGCACGTCCCCTTTGTACAGTGGCACACCAGACAAGAGTCGATTTGGCCTGCTATAAAGCTGTAGGCAAACAAAGGCAGCTTGTTGAAGAGCATATGCATTATGTCCCAGTTTTCTCATTTGGAAATGCACACTGAAATAGATGCTGGAAAAACTGTCCATAAGAAAATTTCTTCTAGAGAAATATAACTTCTACAACATACCATGTCCACTGAACACAGTGGCCAGATGCATCAATGGCAATGTTTCCATGGATGGATTTTTTTTTTTCTTTTTAAGCAGTGGAAAAAAAAGGCCTGAGAGATAGGAAGAATAAGTTCTGGTGTTCTATTACACAGGAGGTCAAACATAGTTAACAATAACATATTGTATATCTCAATAGCTAGAAGAGAGGATTTTGAATCTCCCTACCACAAAGTGATAGATGTTTGAGATGATGAGTCTGCTAATTACCATGACTTGATCATTATACACTATATACATGTATCTAAACATCACACTGTACACCAGAAATATGTACAAATATTATGTACAAATAAAAAAAAGCAGGCCACCCACGATGGCTCATGCCTGTAATAGGCTGAGATGGGCAGATCATTTGAGGCCAGGAGTTCAAGACTGGCCTGGCCTACATGACGAAACCCTGTCTCTACTAAAAATACAAAAATTAGCCAGTTGTGGTGGCACACATCTATAATCCCAGCAATTCAGGTGACTGAGGCATGAGAATTGCTTGAACCCAGAGGCAGAAATTGCAGTGAGCTGAGATCACGCCACCACTGCACTCTAGCCTAGGCAACAGAGTAAGACCCTGTTTCAAAACAAACAAAAGGTGACATTATAAAAAAGAAAATTAAATTAAAAGGTGGCTTGCAAATTTTATGAAACAAACAACATTAAGGCACAAATAAATTAGAAACAGAAAGGATGAGAACAGACATTGCTGAAAATGGAATCACTGGCATAGAGAAAAAACTTGCAATAATCAGATGAAAAGTGAATCCGAATTTTAAAAAAACAGATCAGTACAACTAAAAAGAAGTCAATAGGTATAGAAAAAAGATGATCTAACACAAGGATAATTGATGTCCCTGAAGCAGAGATATAATAAATATAGCATAAAATACATCTCATACCAACAATTCCCTACAATTAATAAAAAAGCAAACCTTGATTCTTAAATATAAAAAAGTACATTGTGTCACAGGAAAAATATGATTGGAGAACACTCAACATCAGACATAGCCTAGATAAGCTGTTGAAACTTAAAGAAAACTAAATAATTCTCCTGGCATCCATACAGAGAACAACAACAAAAATAAATAAATAAGGGAAAAAATAGTAGACTGATGTTAGATTTTTCTAAAGCTTCATTCAATGCCAGAAGACAAAAACAAATGTAGATACAAATTCTGAAGGGATAAAAGTATGACAGAAAAATGCCCATCAAATATAGAGACAACCGGCTGATACTCCCAAACATGATAGAACCTGAGTTTTCTTGAAAAAAATTACTTGACAATGGAATTAATTCCTGAGAGCTGGATCAAAATTTAAAATTTAGGAATTAAAAAGATATGCTAAAAGGATTGGTTATGAGCACTAAGGAATTTAAAGATTAAATTGATTTACAGTATATGGGAATTGTTAATTGCTCTTTTTCATTTTCATCTTTGCACTTGGCTGCATTATGTGAATTATTATAATGAATATATGTAATTTTCAAAATAAGAGTAATTTTTCTTAAAATTGACTAAATAAGAAAGTTATTAGCAATCATAAAAATATCTTACCATAGCTTTCCTCTCAACTTTTCTTGTTGGTTTTAGCAATACCTATAGTGAAATAATCCATCCTAAATACAAGACCTAGGCTGATCTCTTTGCTTTCATTATTAGCCCTATTTCCCCTAAACTCTTTTACATATACATATGGCTTCCCAATAAAGGCAATGATATGGTGTAGCATTCAAACTTTTGATCATGTTTTCAATCAAACTCAGTCTCCTTTTTTTTTTTTTTTTTTGAGATGGAGTCTTGCTCTGTCACCCAGGCAAGGTGCGATCTCAGCACACTGCAACCGCTGCTTCCCGGGTTCAAGTGATTTTCCTGTCTCAGCCTCCCAAATAGCTGGGATTACAGGTGTGCACCACCACGTGCAGCTAATTTTTGTATTTTTAGTAGAGACGGGGTTTTCCCATGTTGGCCAGGCTGGTCTTGAGCTCCTGACCTCATGTGATCTGTCAGCCTCAGCCTCCCAAAGTGTTAGGAATACAGGCATGAGCCACTGCAGCCGGCCACCAGTCTCTTTTGACTTTTCAAAATATCTCTTCACCTTTCAGACTGACTACTCATGATCCTGTAAATATGCCAAGCCCATTCCCCATTGCAGCTGGGATATCCACCACCCAGCATCCCCTTAAAATCTGCTACTTTAATTTCCATACCTATCATAGCAACTTTTGACTATTTTTTCTTAACCTTTGTTTCCTTTAAATTCCTGCTTATGGATCCTGTCATAGTTGCCTAACTTTTTTTAGAAATGTATGCGCTATTTCCCTATTTGGGTTATAGGTTCCCAGAGCTGTATTTCACCCTGAAGCCAAGAAGGTTGTTGTGCATGGAAGCACTAAATACATTGGAAGTAAACAGATTAAGAAAAATTGCTCTAAGAGATTAGTGCCCTTTGACCTAGAGAACTTTAGGCCAAAATGTACCTGTTTTTACATATGAAAGTAGTATTTCTAGGGTACAAAATTGCCATTAAGGTAGTATGAAAGAGGAGGGACTTAGGTAACAGAGAGATTGGCCTCCTGATTCCAGATTCACTTCTTCTTAATCCCAAGACCCTCAGAAATTATCCAACCTCTCTAAGCCTCAGTTTCCAGGTCTACAACGTAGAGATAATATTGGCCTCACCACAACGTTATTAGCTGTTAACACCTAGAACTTAAAATGTGTTCATTATATGATCACTCCCTTTCTGCCTGGAAACTGACAGCTAAATTGCTTCTTCCCTTCCTTTTCCTTCACCTTTTCACACCACAGAGAGGAAAACAACCTGTGAAGCACTGTGTGCAAATGATCAGTGATTGCTGAAACAAAGCACTCAAATGCAAAAATGTCATTAAAAAAGAGCATTCAGTGCTTTTATTTCTAATCCAAAGGCAAGGGAGATACAACGTGAATCTAAACTTGAACAGTCCAAGTATTGTGGAATGTCAGTGGCAGCAGGGCAAGGTTTGTTCAGTAAGCCCAGCATAGAGGACGCTGGAGTGTCGGCTCCGACTGAGAGCAAAAGCAGCTCTTGAAGATCAAAGAGGGTAATGGATGAGACCTCCAGGAGGTCTGTAGATGCCCAGTGAATCACACAGGTGCTTTATGAATGGAGAATAGTAAGCAAGCACGGACTCTAGAAAATATCGCAGATTTCTCTAACTTAAGATAGTCAGAAAAGACTGCAGTCCTTGATTCAGAACTATACATACCTCTCCTATTCAAAGGATACTCGAACATGAAGGGAGAGCTAGCAGTCAAGTCCAGGAGATCCCTATCAGGGAAAAGGAATTTGAGCTACGAGTCTGGGGAACATTTTATCAGGGATTTGAGGAAGGATGAATTAAAACACAGGGAGGAGGTCCACACAAAAAGTATACGGCACCATTTGCCAGGGTGGATATGTTTCTGGGACAACTGCTTCCAGGAATACAGTGCTTTCAGTTTCCCAGGGCAGAGCTGGTGACTATTTCCGCAGACAGGGGTAAAGAAGCCTCCTGGCCAAGGAGGGAAAGTGACAGGGCAGAAAGTTCACAAAAGCATGTGTTTTTATAAAAACAGAATAGAAAGCATGGCTCTGGAGAGATGTATGCACAGCTACCCACAGATGACAGGACACCTCATGACCTTCAGACCACCAATCCCCAACCTTTTTGGCACCAGGGATTGGTTTCTTGGGGGCGGGAGTGATGGTTTCAGGATGAAACTGTTCCACCTCAGATCATCAGGCATTAAATTCACGTTAGAAGCGTGAAACCTAGATCCCTCGCATGCGCAGTTCACAACAGGGTTCACATTCCTACGAGAATCTGGTGCTGCCACTGATCTAACCAGGAGGCAGAGCTCAGGCAGTAATGCTCACCTGCCCACCGCTCACCTCTTGCTGAGAGGTCCAGTTCCTAACAGGCCACGGACCCGTACCAGTCTGCAGCCTGGGAGTTGCGGAGCCCTGCTTTAGAGAGTCTCCTTCCACTTAACTCTGGCAGATTGTGCCTGCTTTCTAATGTCTACTTTGTCAGCTTCAGCCTTTCTCTCCTCCAGTTCACTGCAGTTATTGACACCCTTTGCTTCCAGTTCGGCCTCTCCCAGCCCCTAAGCTAGTTCTGGCCAGAGCAGAAAGAATAGCAGCTTCCTCAGACCAACGGAAAGGTTTTAGAATTCACTCTGATAATACTGCTGACTTGGAATGAGCCTAGATGGACGCTGCTGGCCCAGGACAAGGGACTAGTCTTGTATCTGAAGAATTTCTCTGGGCCACAGCTGTGGTAGGCATCCCAGGCTGGCTTGTGTTTCTGACTCCCTCATTTGCCCTCTAACTTTCTAATTCCTCTGACTTCCAGTTGTTCCCTGGCTTCTGCTTAGAGTGAAGTAATAGCCATTACCTGGAACCATCTGTTCCTGTCTTCAATTCCCTTGGATTTGGCATGTCTGGTGGAACCAAGCCCGACATCACACAGTATCACTCCCAGGAACCAGCCTCGCAGATGGGTCCGTAACTATTCCAGCTGACCACTGGCTTCACTTCCCTACCCTAGACCCACCAACGTCCCAATATGTTTCTCATTAAGATCTCCTGAAATTATTAAATACTGGAAGTGGCAATGGAAAATAAGATGGCCTCACAATTGCGTTCCAGATTTGTGGAAATCCTTCTGTCCTAGATGTGCATATCCTTGATTTCCACCCTTACTTTTTCAAGTTTGCAAAACACACACAAAAACAGGGCACTTAAAATGTAAGGGTTTAGGCTAATATGGAATCAGATATTAATTGTCTTTGAGGAAAAATATTATCCAGAAATCAAATTTTCACATATAAATATATAATTATGAAGGGAAATGTGAAACAGACTTGTTAAGAAAAATGTAGAGTGAAAAACTGGCTTCATGTCTTAGTTTGAAATTGATCATGAAAATTAAGATGATTGCACAGTTATACTCCCTCAGCATAAACTCTATTATCTTTTATATTAGTTATCATACAATGTAAAATATTTGATACCACTTGCTCTTGTTCCTGTTCCAGAACATTCTGTAGTAGTTTCTGCTTGGTACTAAATTCTTGATGTAAGCTTTCCCATTTCATCCTCATCTGGTCTTCAGCGGATGATTTCTCCCCTTCCATCCCCAACTCCTGGGATAACACATCAGGTTTTTCGCTATTAGAAGAATAAATAATCTTAGTTTACAATGTGCACAAAAAAGTGATAAGATAGGTAATTTATTGTGTATACCAGACCTGCTTTCTCAAATGAAATAAAATTACCTTGGTTATTAGCTTACGCTTTAAAAATAACAAAAATGTTTAGGCCAATCACAAAGCAACTATATTCCTACTCATTGATACACTGAACCATGTGCAGAAGTGATACTTAAAAATGCATTGAATAAAATAATTGCAACATTTGGAATAAAATTTATAGCATGATTACAGACAAGTATCCTTTGGCAAATAGCAGAAATGTTAGTTCAAAACCTTAAAAATGTGTTAGTCTAGGGAGGGTTGCTATTATGAGTTCAGAGAAAATATAGGACACAGGAGGGCGGTGCAGGACACAAGAGGGTAGAACAGGACACGGAGAGATAGTACAGGACCTGGGAAGGTAGTACAGGACACGGAGAGATAGTACAGGGCCTGGGTAGGTAGTACAGGACATGGAGGGATAGTACAGGGCCTGGGAAGGTAGTACAGGGCACGGAGAGATAGTACAGGGCCTGGGAAGGTAGTACAGGACATGGAGGG
>NW_016808851.1:2474926-2503601 GCF_001698545.2 Rhinopithecus bieti
CCTGGGAAGGTAGTACAGGGCACGGAGGGATAGTGCAGGGCCTGGGAAGGTAGTACAGGGCACAGGAAGGATTGGTACAGAGCCTGGGCAGGTAGTACAGGACACAGAGAGACAGTACAGGACCTGGAAAGGTAGTACAGGACACAGAGGGATATGGGAGGAAGACCCTCCAGTGTCATCCTTAAAGATAGGCAGCAATTGACATCTGAAACTGGTATGGCTTTTATTTATTTATTTATTTTTGAGACAGGGCTTCACTCTATCACCCAACCTGGTGTGGACTCGTGTGATCACAGCTCACTGTAAACTCAAACTCCCGGGCTCATGCAATCCTCCCACCTCAGTCTCCCAAATTTGTGGATTTCAGGCGTGAGCCACCATGGCTAGCCAAGTTTGACTTCTGGAGCGAGATGGACCTGGATTATGACCCTCACTAGAGCACATTATTTGTGACATTGGGTAAGTTGTTTCACTTCTTTGTGCCTCAATCTTCTCATCTTTAAAATGAAGATAGTATCTACCTTGCATAATTATGAGAATGAAAGAGAATACATGCATAAGGCCTATAACCCTATCTGGGAAATAGTGGTCGCTCAGTAAATGAAGGTTAATAATGATGAAAATGAGCCGGGCATGGTGGCTCATGCCTGTAATCCCAGCACTTTGGGAGGCCGAGGCAGGTGGATCACCTGAGGTCAGGAGTTTGAGACCAGCCTGGCCAACATGGAGAAACCTCATCTCTACTAAAAATACAAAAATTAGCTGGGCATGGTGATGCACACCTGTAGTCCCAGCTGTTCGGGAGGCTGAGGCAGGAGAATCACTTGAACACAGGAAGCAGATGTTGTGGTGAGCTGAGATTGCACCACTGTACTCTTCTTGGTGACAGAGCAAGACTCTATCTCAAAAAAAAAAAGAAAAAAGACGAAAACAGGAACAACCTAGGGTGGCCGAATTTCCATGGATCTTCATTTTTCAGGACCTTTGAAGTCCTAACTAAAACCATGTCATCTAAAAGGAATAGTAGATATTAACTAATATTTTGATACAGGGCCTTTTGCTCAAGTGAAAAAAAAGAATAACAAGTGTGTTGGCAGGATGATACTCTATGGTACCCCAAAGCCAATTATTCTTAGAATAAATGTAAGCACAACAGTGTCTTTAGATAAGTCTCTAGAAATAAGACTTAAAATTTCTGTAAACTGGCCAGGCACAGGGGCTCACACCTGTAATCCCAGCACTTTGGGAGGCTGAGGCAAGAGGATCACTTTAGCCCAGGAGTTTGAGCCCAGCCTGGGCAACATAGCCAGACCCTGTCTCTACAAAAAAAAAAAAAAAAAAATGTAAAAATTAGGCAGTCATAGTGGTGCATGCCAGTAGTCCCAGCTACTTTGGAGGCTAAGGCAAGAAAATCATTTGAGCCCAGGAATTCAAGGCTGCAGTAAGCTATAATCATACCACTGCACTCCAGCCTGGGTGACAGAGTCAGACCCTGTCTCAAGAAAAGTAAAACTCTTTAAATCTGTGATGCGGGGATTCCACTCCTAGGATATAATGCAGAGAATCTGTCCCATATGAGAGACATGTAGGAACTTAATTTAAACAATGCTAAAAGCAGCAATCTTAGGGCCGTGCACAGTGGCTCACACATGTAATCACAGCACTTTGGGACACCAAGGTGGGTAGATCACTTAGGTTAGGCATTCAAGACCAGCCTGGCCAACATGGTGAAACCCCATCTCTACTAAAAATACAATTAGCCAAGCATAGTGGTGGGTGCCTGTAATCCCAGCTACTCGAGAGGCTAAGGCAGGAGAATCACTCGCACCCAGGAGGCGGAGGTTGCAGTGAGCTGAGACTGCACCACCGCACTCCAGCCTGGGCAACGGAGCAAGACTCTGTCTCATAAAAAAAAAAAAAACAATAGTAATAATAGCAATAATGGCAATAGCAATATCCAGCAATAAGAAAATGGGTGAATAAATTACGTTCACAAAATACTATTAAACAGTTAAAATGAAGAACTACATCTATATATCAACATGAATATACCTGAAAAAATAATGGCAAGTGAAAAAAATGCCAAAACATAATTGATACCTTTAGTTGAATGTCTATAATATTAGTATCTGAATTTTCTACTTTTAAAATTATTTTGAAAAGCTTTGAAGTTCCTATGAGGTTAAATTTCTTTATTGCTTTTTTCTTTTGTGGTAATAGCCTATAGTATAGCACTTTTAATTCATTTGTATTTACATAAAAATCTGTAATAAAACCAGAGGAATATTTAATGTTTATATTCTGACATTTAATCATTGACAAATGTACAACACCAGTAGCAAACATTTTAAAACATAGCCTTTTGTTCTCCATGAAAATTTTTTTTTTTTTTTGAGATGGAGTCTCACTCTGTGGCCCAGGCTGGAGCGCAGTGGCCGGATCTCAGCTCACTGCAAGCTCCGCCTCCCGGGTTTATGCCATTCTCCTGCCTCAGCCTCCCGAGTAGCTGGGACTACAGGCGCCCGCCACCTCGCCCGTCTAGTTTTTTGTATTTTTTTAGTAGAGACGGGGTTTCACCGTGTTAGCCAGGATGGTCTCGATCTCCTGACCTCGTGATCCGCCCGTGTCGGCCTCCCAAAGTGCTGGGATTACAGGCTTGAGCCACCGCGCCCGGCCTCTTCTTTCCTTTTATACTTACTTCAACAAATTTCCAGTTGTTTTTCCTTAGTAATCTTGGAAGGCACCCTCCATCAACCCTCTACAAGTAATATAGTACTTACTCCTCATATTGCAAATGTGTGACTATATGAAGTAGGTCATGTCCTTCCCACAGGGGTTTCCTTACATGAACCAAGCCACATTTATAGTCTTAGAAAAGCAGCCAGCAAGTTATGGGCTGAATATCAGGCTTTTTCCTAGCAAGGTTTATATACATGTACATACATATGTACTTTGGAATGTAGATATCATTAATTCACGGTTAATTGTTTGCTTGATACCCAAAGACTTGAAAAAGGCTGAACTGTTATCAACTGCATGTAAAGATGAAGTTTCTTAAACATTTGTATAAAAGTTAAAGAATGTATAAGTAGTCTTTAAAGTGAATCTTATATAGAAAGCCAGCACTGCACTGCAAATTTATTTTTAAAGTATTTTTTATATTTGAAAGAGCAACTTACAGTTGTTTGTATTTCATTTAGGTCCTTTCCAAAGCTAAAGGCCAAGGAAAGAAAAAAATATATATAGCAATAAAGTTGCAGAAGATCCCTTCTGCTCCTTTTGTGATGATACACACGGAGAGGAGGCAATGCTGGATGGGTTTTGTCAAAATATTTGTTTGGCAAAAATATTCAGAAAACTAGGCAAGATAAGTAAACATTTCAGAGGAGCTGGAAACAGGTAGGAAAGCAACGTGAAGGCAAGTGTTGCCTCAATCAGCATGAAAGAAACAGTCTCATTTTGGGTTTACTACAGACACATATTCATGGTCTTATCAGCATCTTTAAGAATGATACACAACAGAGAGTTTTAAACTCCTTTATATTTTAAGGCAATTTTACAGTTTTAGGGTTAAAGTCAATCCCTGCCTATAGATGCCATAATACTATTCATTCCTATTCTTTTACATTGATATTTATTAGCCATGTCAAAACTTTCACAGATTTTTGTTTTTTCATTTTCTTGAATGCCTTCCTATTTCCTACGTATTTTGTCACAATATATCTGCTGCCATTGCATTTTCATTTATTCTCCTATCATTTGCCCTCAGAATTCATATAAATATATATACATATATGTGTGTGTGGGTATGTAACAGACTGTATGTAGTCAACATTGATGTCATATGTCAGCACTGATTAAACTGCAAAAAAAAATTTTTAATTCCTATGTTGTCCGTCTCTAAAATTTTTTTTTATTATCGATGGTCTATTCTAGTTCTTATCTACACATATACTCTACTTTCAACTTGATATCACAGTTTTACTTAGCATCATACATACATTTTCTGATACAGTTACATTGTTTTGGGTTAAGATTATATATGTATAAAATTTTCTTCAACTGTTTTATACTAGTGAGTATTTATGCCTTTTTAATTATTTGGTATCACAAATAATATTTCCAAAACCATCTTCATAATACATATCTCCTCCTTTATGTTATTTCCCCTAAAAATAAATATTCAGAAATGGGAAATGGAGTCAAAGTTATTTGCCAAAGGATACTGCCGAATTCCAACTTTTAGTAATACATAAACACAGAGGGTGCATGAAAACTTTTTTTTTATGTTTTAGATTTCAAAGAAAGTTTTCCTGTATATCTTCTCAGTTGACATTTATAATTTTCACAAAACTTCTGTGATGACATTAGTGGATTATTATTCTAAATTCTACAGAGGAGGCTCACAGTTGAGTGACTTTTCCAAAGGGACCTTTGTGGAGCTAGAATAAAACTCAGCCCTGCCTCAAAATATAGTGGTGCTTCCCCACTGCTGCAATTCCTCTATGACCTTTTAAATAAAAGTCTTCAACTTGAAAATTCTCCAACTTCCTTAATTTTTCTTTTAACATTGGACTTTTCTGTGTAGAAGACTTTCAAACTCTTCACTCCAGACCAAGATTTCAAAATACTTAATGGGCCCATGCACTTATTTTTTAGAATACTGTTAGGGCAAGATAAGCTCTTACAGAGAGAATGCTCTCCAGTTAGATGTAATCATTCAATTAGAAAATCATGTATCTCATTTTATAATGCATTTCTCATTTGATTAAAAAAATGAACTCATGAGCATCTTTGGACAGATAGGCTGCGCACACTGGAAGGAGGGCAAACAAGTTAGCTTACTACAGGCGCTATGTTCAGGCGATGCAACAAAATGTTCAAAATGCAGGTACATTTACTACCCTAAAGTAAAAATGAGATGACTAAATTTTGCTGAAGATGTTTAAAATAAAATTTTGAGTGAGATGTTTACTTGTCTTCAAATGCTAGGAAAACAAAATGAAGAGAAAATTGAAGCATTTTGAAACATACCCAGCGTCACCAGAGGTCTCTGTGGCCGAATGTTGAATTAGAATCTCCTCTCCACGACTGGCTACCGAGCGAAGGAGACTCTTCTGCTCAGCTAATTCCTGTTCTAACTCCTGCTCAAGGGAAAGGACAAATGCAAACACATATGTTACTTTATGATTATTGCCTACAATCATAGTTCAAGGTATAAAATTCTCAGAGAACTTTGGTAGTGAGCTTTTAAGTTTGCACATTGCATAAAGCATGTGGTTTATGTAAATATTCAAATGTGTCTCCAAAGTACTCTGTAGTATTCTTTTGCTTTGATACAGGATACCTCTGAAAAATCTGGGGGGAAAAAAAAAACCCATGGGAAAAGAAAATTTTGCCAGGCAATAGTGCCCTCAAGTGGTATAAAATGCTCTCTCATTTTTGAAAATCAATATTGTCATGCTAACAGGATAGATCCTTGGGAAAAGTGACTTAAGTTCTCCACTTACTTGATAAATTACGTTATCAATAGATTTGGCTTTAATTCTTCATTATTTATAATAAATGCTCTTGTTATTTGAGAAAATAAAATATTTGAATATGCTTTTTACACATAGTTAAGGTACCAATGAGAAATCATTCTTATTTATCAAAGTTCATTTGTTTCACTAGGCAACAATTAGCAATCCTATTTTGTGATATCATCTACTTGAAAGTAAAAATACAAACTGCATTCATTAAAAAAATTACAAACAAACATGCAACTTAGACTTTCACCAAACCTCAAAGGCTTTCCTGAGATTTATATTAAAATTAAATAGATTCAGAGGGCAAATCTGAAAACAGAGTAGTTATCTCTGGTAAAGCAGATGATAGCCATGTTACACTATTTGTAAACCTAAACAGAAGCTTTTCTTAAAGACTGGATTTTCAAATGACCAATCATCCCAGCGGTCATGAGTCAATACATTGAAACAGCCACATCTTGCTTCATTCAAAGAGAAGATAAAGAGACACTCTGTCTTTAGCACAGAAGCAACTTGTCCTTCTGAAACATGCTTCTCAGGTTCTTCCCTGGGCAGATCTTCAGGCTAGAGAGAGGTAGGAAACACTTTACTTTTTGTTGCTGGAGACTGCTCTGTCGCTGGTGGGTCCATGTGGTGCGAGCTTGGGCCAGCCATTCCTGGACGCCGGGGCTCTGCATGGCTGTTAGGTCAACATCGCTCTCCTCCTTCTCCTGTGCTGTTCCCTGCTTTTAACGAGGCAGAAATCAAGTCATGCTACATACACACCGGAAAACCTTAACCAAAAGGGAGAGAAGGCTACTTTGGTGTGTTCTATGTAATGATACCAAAGTGGCTCCACTGAGATGTGAAACCACATTTAAAAAAAAAAAAAACAGTAACACAAAACCCATCTAAGTTATGGCATTTGCAGGAGCAAGAACAACAAACAGATGATCACACATAGAACTGTTTGAGGAGAAAACCCATGTATTTAGAGGTTAGTCTTTTAGCTGACCAATGTGGTCATCAGATATTCCAGAATTTTTTTCCACAAAAACGTAACTCGAGATTGTTTTTTAAGTCACACAAAGGTAAATTGTTTCTCAAATGATCATTACCCATAATAACTGTGTCTTTCCTGTGGAAGCATTACCCTGCCCTATGTCACTTTCTCTAATCCAGGTCCAGACAATGAAAGATTTTAGAATAATCTTCCTAAAAATTTTTCTAAAAGATTATTAATCAAAGACATTTTAATATCTTTGAGGTTCTAAAAGATTATTAATCAAAGATATTTTAATATCTTTGAGAAGCAAAAAGTTCAGTTCCGTAAGGCATCATACTCTCTGGAATTCAGTAAGAACTTAAACTTGATTCTCAGTTCATATGGGAGAAAATGTACTGCAGCATAGAGGCAAGGAGTCTAAACAAGGGTTTCCCAGGCTGGCTGGACATCCTCTGTTCCACCTTTCACAGACCAGGGTCTTGACCTCTGTGTCACAGGGCCGCAGCTTCACCGCAGGTAACTCAAATCCCAAGACACTGAACTAGGCAGGAAGCCTCATCCCTGATACTGGTCTGTGTAACCTTCAGTGTCTACCCTACTAGGGCAATAGATTTAAATTATTCCTAGAATTCTCTATCTTTGAGAGTCTGCTATTATATGATAATATTTATAGACTGACCTACATAATCAATAGACTGTACTCAAAGATGAAAACTCTTGAAGAGTCTTTCTTTCAGTACCATCAATTAGCACATTAAAAAAAGTCATTTACTGTAGGCACATGTGGTTACCATTTTACAAATTCAAAAGCTGAATTGAGCCTTGAGAGGTCAGTGGTATGATAATTAAAGGTGAGATCTCTGAAAAAGTACCCTTCACCCCGTCTATCACCATCACCAGAAACTGGCCCATTGCTAAGCTGGCTTACCAAAGTAATGACTCAGCACCTAGGCAAGAGTTGATCCTTCCTGCCTGATTATTCTAATGGAATTTGAAAGGCCCTAAAATGTTGCACATCAAATGGGATTAGTTCTGAATGAGAGCTTTTCTACTCACATAGATTCATCTGTCACCGGATAAATTATAATTTCAATATAACTCATTCACTACTTATTAAGTACTCACTAGACACTGTTCTAGGAGCTGGGAGTGTTCTGCAAAGAAGCCAGATGAGGGCCCTGGTGGAGAGTTAGACTATAAACAAATAAGATAACCGAGCTGGTGATAAGGCCTACACAGAACGTCAAGACAGATAATGGGATAGAAAGTTTTAGGGAGGTCTAAGGAAGCATCTTTAGAAGAGACAATTGCACTCTGCATGATGAGAGACCACCAACCTGGCAAAGATCTAGAGTGAGGGCATTCAGACCCAGGGAACAGTTGGCACAAAGACCCTAAGGTGAAAGAAATTTGCCATTTCAGAGAGAACAGAGCAGTGAAGAGGACAGTGGGGCTGGCGTAGCATGGGGAAGAGGAAGGATATTTTACAGGTTGTTTCTCCAGAGGAGCCTCCTGCCATCTATTTATGGAGCTGCTGCTCCCCTGCCCACTGGTTCTTCTTTGCAATGTCTGAGCACAACATGGGACCCAGCCATTCCAGCTCACCCAACCTGACTGCCCACAGAGACCCTTCTCTCTCTCTCTTATTTTCAGAGTTTTACACACAATTTTAGGGAAATAGATGGGATCTGTTTACCCTTCTGTTTCTTCTTTTTTTCATTAGAATCTCATGATTAAATTGTCTGAGATAATAGACCTTATCTTTATCTTTGCAAGGTGGTGTCGGTGCTTGAAGCTAAATGAACGGTAAAACCTGTAGGTAATAGTATACATAACCTTCTCCCAGATCCTGAGCCCACCCAAGCTCAGACTTCCTTTCCTTTCAGATGATCCAGCCAGAGATTGCAGTTTAGGTAGAACAACGGGGGTGCAATGATCTAACATATGCTAGTTGCATTTTGAAAGACCTTCAGAATTGGTGACTAGTGACACTAAATTCTCCACCTTCTGCAGAATTTCTCAAAGATAAGCAGTGATTTTCCTAAAGATGGGAAGTTTGGGTGGATGGGCATTCTCCCAGAACTGGAGCCCATGATTTTCTGCTTGAGAACAGATTCTCTCTCATCTAAGAATCCACCATCTTCTAAGAATAAGCTCTAAAAGAACCTGGTTCTTCCAAGCAAAGTTGAAACAGCAGTTCAAAAGGAACCTATAGAGAATGACCTCAAGAAATCAGTGGATGAGACTGAAAGTTGTCCCCATCAGAGCTGCTCCAGCTGCCAACGTAGTGGCCCTGGCCATGACCTGCTGACTTGCTTTTGTGGGATCCAGGCCACTTCCTCTCTGCTTTTCTCTTCAGCAAAAATTTGTTTTTCAGAGCCGGGCCTGAAGACTCCCTTGGAAACTTCTCCCAGCCCTGAGCCCAACACACTCTTCTATGCCAGTTACTATGGTCTGATTGAGAGAGGTTGGCTCAAGTTCCTTACACCAAATTTGGTTTGGAACAGTGACAATTGAAATGTTAGGTCTTAACAACTTCCTCACTTTTATATGCACAGATATATATTCAGATTCTATGTGGTTAGATTCAGTTTTTCAGTGAGTGAATTTTTCTCTGAATGATTTAGTCATTTTGAAACATAGACTTGGACCACAGGAAGCAAACCATGATTAAAAATCCAGTTCAAATTTCATTCTCTTTCCCCTGGGGATAAGAAGGCGCAACCAGAAGGAAAGTAATTATGGTAATTACTTTCTCTGAGGTGTGATAACAGTTTTCTGCCATACCTAGGGAATGGGGAGGTTAGGCGACTTCTGTGATCAGTCCCCACTGGGTGGGGCTATATAAACTGTTTATTTTGGAAATACTAGAACAGTAACCACTTTTGCCAGGAACATTCCTTGGAAGATGAATGAGGACTGGGCAATGCTAAACATTAAATAAAACATTTCTTTATAAAGCTTTTTATTATTTTATGGGGCAATCTCTCTGTTCCTTTAATGAATGATAATGTGTGAAAAAGACCTAGCTTCATGAAGATACCACGTAATTCAGGAGATCCTATTACATACCCTTAAGATCTGTGGTTCTTCATATAGAGAAGCAGTCTATTTGATAGGAAACAAAAAAAGCGTAGTCATTCACTGATACCCATGTAAGCCAAATTAGTGAAAAAGAATGGAGGTAAGAGGTATTACCATTTCCCAGCTTCAGTAGCACTAAGTAATGGTGTGCTTACAGACTTAGGAAGGTATTCCAACCCTCCTGAATCATCCAAGCCCCAATTAAAGGACATTAACATTGCTGACGGCTGCATTTAATGGAAGATTGGTTTTCTGCAATTAACTTAATTAATTTCAGATTAACTCCAAATTATTTTTAGTTTTCTACATAAAGGGACATGATCCTTTTCATAGCAATAATAATGTAAACAGGGCTCCTTTTCTTCCCACAGATGGAAAAGCAATCTTCCAGGAAGCTCTAATTATTTTGAAAGATCTATTAATATTTTATATGCTGGGAACTTCATTAGATGAAAGACGATGGAATTTATAGATAGTTCAAAAATAAACAGTAACCAATTTCCATGTAGTAAAACACTACCACATTTTTCTGTATTTACACTTCACCCAATGTGGACAGAGTCAGGACTTTACTCAATTTAAACAGTTCCCGCGGACCTGGGCAGCATCTGCCGAGCGTGGACGCCACAGCGGTGTGCGCATGCTCAGTCCAGCCCGCTAAGTCTCAAGCCCGGCCTTTCAGCATAGCAGAAGCTTCTCCGTCTCAAATAATGTGATTTGGAAACAGTTGGTTGTTGTTATTAATTATTTTAACTGCTGCAATTTGAGCATTTATTGTATTACTTGCATTAAATCCTCACTACTTTTTTTCCTTTTTATTTTTTCCACATGTTCTAAAGAATTTTTTAAAGTTAAATATTATTATCCATATTTTACAGATGAGAAAACTGATCCGTAAGAAAGTTGTGGGAAATTTAAGGATCTTGCCCCAGGTCACCTCGTTAATAATGAATGAGAGAAAGATAAACAGATTTCAATCCTGGCTTGTGGATATGCTTTCTTTGGCACACACATTATTCAAAATTTTAGATTTAAATGTCAACGTTTAAAAATTGGGAGGCTTAAGAAATAAATCTAAATTCCCTATCTCTTGAAAAATTAGAAGATCCAGCAATGCCACTTGTAAATTCTGTGTGATAATAGCTAGAGCTGAGTAACAGCTGCTCCTTAGACAGGAGACAAGCTTGCCAAGGGCCAGGCTGGGCCTGCTTCCCTCATTGATTTTGCCCTTCCCAGGCCACGAGACCTTGGAATTTGTGGTTCCCGCCTTGTTTAATCCCTCCTGTGCTTGGGAGTATCAGGCCACCCGTTCCCTTACTACTCTGCCTCTAGGGGTAGGTAGGTGGGGTAAGGGAGTAATAAGAGCTTTATAAATGATTGCTATCCCTATCCCTATCCCATTGCTAGGCAACTTTCAAGGCTTTCCCTTTATTTTAGCTTCTTTAGAAATGAAGTTCATTCACAGATCACCACTGAAAACAGAAGAAAGCATTACATATTAGACCTATAACAGTTGTTTACTAGGTGAATTGCTGTCTACTTTTACAGCTAGAAAATCATTCTACTTTTGTTCAGTTTTAGTATCTGTAACCTTTTCTTTTGACTTTAATTACAAAGTCACATTGCATGTGCATTTTCAAGTGTGTAAATCCAAGTGAAATGTTGTATTTTTTATTTGCGTCTATTTATCCAACACAGAGTTCAAACATCTTTTCATATGTTCATTATCCATTTGTATTTCTTTTCCTGTGAATTATCTCTTCATATCTTTTGTCCATATTCTACTATTTGATTTTTCCTTATTGCTTTAGAAAAGATTTGTGAATTATATAGTTTCTTCCCTGTTTGTCTATGTCTTTTATTTTGTTTTACTCATCCCTCCTTGTCTACGTCTTTCAACTTGGTTACTTTTTTGGGGGCGAGGGAGAGGGATCATACAGAACTTTTTCATTTTGTGTAGTAGTTTTTTATTTATTTATTTATTTATTTACTTACTTACTTACTTACTTACTTATTTATTTTTGAGATGGAGTTTCACTCCTGTTGCCCGGGCTGGAATGCAACGGCATGATCTCTGCTCATTGCAACCTCTGCCTCCTGGGTTCAAGTGATTCTCTTGCCTCAGCCTCCCGAATAACTGGGATTACAGGTTCCCACCACCACGCCTGGCTAATTTTGTATTTTTAGTAGAGATGGAGTTTCACTATGTTGGCCAGGCTGGTCTCGAACTCCTGACCTCAGGTGATCCACCCACCTCAGCCTCTCAAAGTGCTGGGATTACAGGTAGGAGCCATGGCCCATTTGTTTATTTGTTTAGTTGGTGTCTCACTCTGTCACGCAGGCTGCAGTGCAGTGGCACAATCATAGCTCGCTGCAGCCTCAACCGCCTGGGCTTAAGGGATTCTCCCACCTCAGCTTCCTTAGTAGCTGGACCACAGGTGTGTGCCACCATGCCTGGCTAATTTTTTTATTATTTGTAAAGATGGGGTTTTGCTGTGATACCCAGGCTGGTCTTGAATTTCTGGGATCAAGCAATTCTCCCTTCTTAGCCTCCCAAACTGCTGAAATTACAGGCATAAGCCACCACGCCCTGCCCATGTACTAGTTTAAAAGAAGCTATACAATTCTGGATTTGGGGTATACTGGCAAAAGTTCTCCCTATCCTAATATTTAAAAAAAAAAATCATACATTGAGTACCTTGCAGACTTAATTTTTATATTTAAATCTTTGATCCATCTGTGATACATTTTTCTGTAAAATATGGGGTAGAAAATACAGTTTACCATGTTTCAAGTGATTATTTACAGAGTGAGTCATATTTTGTCCACTGATTTATCATGCCACCTAAAATATTTATCAAATTCCTTTATATACCAAATCTCTTTCTGGAATAGTTATCGTTTAATTTTCTGTTCACATATTTATTGTGCCAACACCAAACTATTTTAATTATTGTAATATTCTATTTTAATATATGATTAGGTTGGCCAGGCATGGTAGCTCATGCCTATAATCTCAGCACTTTGGGAGACTGAGGTGGGTGAATTACTTGTGCTCAGGAGTTCAAGACCAGCCTGGGCAACATTAGGAGACCTCTGTTTCTACAAAAAATACAAAAATTAGCTGGGCATGATGATGCACGCCTGTAGTCCCAGCTATTCGGGAAGCTGAGGTGGAAACATTACTTAAGACTGGGAGGCAGAGGTTGAACTGAGCTGAGATTGTGTCCCTGCATTCCAGCCTGGGTGACAGAGCGAGACCCTGTCTCAAAAAAAACCAAAACCTACACACATATATAAGACTAATAACCCCTCAAAACTCTTTTCAAAATTTTATATGGAATATTACATTATTCCTCTAACTTGCTTTTGTCTATATAAAACTATAAATTCTCGACTTTTTTTTTTCTTTTTTTTTATGAGACAGAATTTCACTCTGTTGCCCAAGCTAGAGCACAGTGGCACAATCTCAGCTCACTGCAACCTCTGCCTCCCAGGTTCAAGCAATTCTCACACCTCAGCTTCCCAAGCAGCTGAGATTACAGACATGCTCCAACACACCCAGGTAATTTTTGTATTTTTAGTAAAGATGGGGTTTCATCATGTTGGCCAGGCTGGTCTCAAACTCCCAACCTCAGGTGATCCACCGGCCTTGGCCTCCCAAAGTGCTGGGGATACAGGCGTGAGCCACTGTGCTCGGCCGATTTCATTTTTTAATTTTTATTTTTTGTTGGATTATTTTATGGTTTTCAATGACCTAACTTCATATTTTGTAATATGCCAGTCATCTTCCTAAATTTCTCCATTGCTTCTAGTTTTTAGTTGATTAAGTTTGGTTTTCCACATCATATCATCATATGATCAGCAAAAGCTGAAGAAAATACTTAGGTTAGTCCTAACAATCATCCTCACACTGAGAAAATAGTAGCAATCACAGTGACCTTCCATGAAGTTTCCATGACAATACTTATGTCCTACTTCCTACCAGTATTTGTATTCCAACATAGATGCTTTCCCTCGCTCCTCATTTTACTTGGAGAACAGATTGGCCTGGTCTCAACCATTATTGCAGGAGAAAGGTGTAAATGGTAAAGGAAGGCACAGTTTGGATTAGGCCACAAGAAGAAGCAGATGATACCATCAGATGCTTGTAAGTTTGAGGCAGCTAATGGGCTTCTCAACTATTTGGTCCCTGGCTTACTGTAGCAAGAAGGGTAGGGAAGACCAAACTCTGCACTTTTCTTTTTTTT
This sequence comes from Rhinopithecus bieti, assembly GCF_001698545.2. NCBI lineage: Eukaryota > Metazoa > Chordata > Mammalia > Primates > Cercopithecidae > Rhinopithecus > Rhinopithecus bieti. Next base: position 2,488,774 of record NW_016808851.1, read on the forward strand.
TTTTTTTGAGACGGAGTCTCCCTCTGTCTCCCAGACTGGAGTGCAGTGGCACAGTCTCAGCTCACTGCAACCTCCGCCTCCCGGGTTCAGGTTCAGGAGATTCTTCTGCCTCAGCTTCCCGAGTAGCTGGGACTACAGGTGCCCGCCATCACGCCCGGCTAAGTTTTTGTATTTGTAGTAGAGACGGGGTTTCACCGTGTTAGCCAGGATGGTCTCCATCTCCTGATCTCATGATCCGCCAGCCTCGGCTTCCCAAAGTGCTGGGATTACAGGTGTGAGCCATCACGCCCTGCCAGTGAACTTTTTATCCTATCTGTTCCCTCCCCAACAAGATTTTTCTTGCAATCACACTCCTTTTCTTTTTTCTTTCGTTTTTTTTTTTTTTTTTTTTTTTAATTATGAGATAGATTCTTGTTCTGTCGTCCAGACTGGAGTGCAGTGGCATAATCTCGGCTCACTGCAACCTTCACCTCCTGGGTTCAAGCAATGATCCTGTCTCAGCCTCCTGAGTAGCTGAGATTACAGGTATCCACCACTAGGCCCAGCTAATTTTTTTTTTTTTTGGCTAACCATGTTAGCCAGTCTGGTCTCGAACTCCTGACCTCAAGTGATCCGCCCATCTCGGACTCCCAAAGTGCTGGGATTATAGGCGTAAGCCACGGCGCCCTGCCCACATTCTTTTTTCATCAATTTCTCCTCTATTGAGTTTTTTCCATTAATGTGTAAACTTACTATTTTTCTGATCTTAAAATGAAATACTCACATTGTGATGAACATATAAGAAAAAAAAAGAGATGAAATTTTCTTTGACCCACTTCTCCTTAGAGCTTATCTCATTCCTCTGTATACCACTTTACAGCAACACTCCTGGAGCAGCCTTTACTTTCCCTCTCCAGTTCCTCTCCTCTCATTGTCACTTCCATGTCAAAGTGCTTTTTGCCTCCACCACTCCGCTGAACTGCTGTTGTTAGTAGTCCTAACAAAATCTATTTGCAAAGTCCAAGAGTGTAAACTTAAAACTGCACACTAAAATGTCACTGTAAAGCAGGTACATACACGAGTATGCGTCACCGCCACCTGTTCCTTTACCTGGCACACCTTAGAAGGAGCATGTGAACAGTGCGCCAGCTTTCGGCTGTGGGCCAGCGGCTGGAACCCTCACCTGCATGTTGAGCTGCTTATCGTGCAGGGCTCTCTGCAGCTCCAGCAGGCTCCCCTTGAGCCTTCTCAGCTTTCCAGCCAGCTGCTCGGCCTCGTCCTTGGTGTGAGCTTTGCCCTCCAGCAGCAGGTTCTCATTGTGGACTGACAGCTCTGATAAAGCCACTACCTTCTGCTCTATTTCCACCAGCATGTTCTGCAGCAACAGAAATAAGGATGAACTCACACATCTCCCCAGCCTCTGCAAAGACTGTTTCCCACAGTGCAACACAGACCTCTGGCGTCTTTTACCAAACAGACAGGCTTTCATGATTTTTTGTAGTTTTCCCACGGCCTTGACGAGTAAGTTGTCTATAGACTTTTTTTTTTTTTCTTTTTTTTTTTTTGAGGGAGGGTCTTGCTCTGTCACCCAGGCTAGAGTGCATAGGCATAAATATGGCTTACTGCAGCCTCCACCTACTGGGCTCAAGGGATCCCCCTGCCTCGGCCTCCCATGTAGCAGGGACCACAGACATGTGCCACCACACCTGGCTAAATTTTTTATTTTTTCAACAGAAACCAGGTTTCACTCTGTTGCCCAGGTTGGTCTCTAACAATGTGGTCCCACCTCAGCCTCCCAAAGTGTTGGGATTACAGGTGTCAGTCACAGTGTCTGGTGACTTTTATTTTTAAATTGTCTGTTATGGTATTAGAGGGGTCTATAAAAAATTACCTGAGCCTCTCAATTTTTCTTTTCTTTTTTTTTTTTTTTTTTTTGAGACAGGGTCTCACTCTGTCACCCAGGCTAGAATGCAGTGGTGGGATCATGGCTCACTGCAGCCTTGACTTCCCGGGTTCAGGTGATCCTCCCACCTCAGCCTCCCAAGTAGCTAGGACTACAGGTACGTGCTATCACACCTGGCTAATTTTTTGTAATTTTTGTGGAGACAGGGTTTTGTGGAGACAGGGTTTTCCCAGGCTGTTCCTGAACTCCTGAACTCAAGCAATCTGCCTGCCTCGACCTCCCAATGTGCTGAGATTACAGGCATGAGTCATGGTGCCCTGCCAATTTTTCTCTATTTTAAGATTACCTATTATAAAATGACAAAACACATTTAAAAAAAAAACATGAAAAACTTTTTTTTTTTTTTTTTTGAGATACGGTTTTGTCTTTGTCACCCAGGTTGGAGTGCAGCGGCACAATGTTAGCTCACTGCAACCTCCGTTTCCCAGGTTCAAGCAATTCTCCTGCCTCAGCCTCCAGAGTAGCTGGGACTACAGGCATGCACTACCATGCCTGCCTAATTTTTGTATTTTTAGTAGAGACGGGGTTTCACCATGTTGGTCAAGATGTTCTCCATCTCCTGACCTTGTGATCTGCCCGCCTCAGCCTCCCAAAGTGCTGGGATTACAGGCATGAACCACTGCGCCCAGCTGAAAAACATGTTTATATAGTCAACAGATAAGGAGAAAAGGCCATTGCCTTCATGTTATCCATTATTATTATTTATTTTTGTGTTAGATTATGATAATTATGGCTAATAAAAATAAGACATCACATTATCAACTCTTTCCTTGTTAATTTAAAGAGAATCCTCTTTTTTGAAACATTACTGCTTTGGATTGATTTCTTTTTCAGGTGGCTGCTCTTACATATTTTTTAAATTTGGTATACTTTTAATCTTACATTTCCAAAAGTTTCCCTACATTTTTACTTTCATGTTCTGGAATAAGTCTCTGGTGCTACAGGGTTATTCCTCTAAAATGGAGACTATATTAGAGAAGGAGAAAAATAGTCTTCCTTCTCCCTAGATAAGACTTAAAACAAAAAATAAAAAAGACTTAAAAAAAAAAAAAACCCAAACATGTTTTACTTTCTACAGAAATCATTGTTTTTATATTCTTTAATTCTGCATCCTTTGGTACCTGGCAGTCCACAAGCTGGGCCTCCATGTCCATGGGCTCCTTGGGTGTACCCAGTGCAGTATCCAGAGTGGCCTTGGTACTCAAGAGCCAGCTGTCCAGCTCATCGGCTTCACAGCGATACCTCTGCAGGGCCTGTTCCTGCCTTTGTTCCTCCAGCTGATCATTCAACTTCTCCTAATGAATTCAGTAAAATGTAACATAGATCACGCTAAGGTAAAATCTTGAGAATTTAACATAGTAAAGCGATGGTTCCAGGCCCTGGCTGCACATAAGAATCACCGGTAAAACTTTAAAAAATTATCTTTGCTTAGACCACATCCCAGAACAACAATCAGAATTTCGAGGGGTAAGTCTCAAAATTGGTATTTTAAAAAGACGCCCTAGTGATTCTAATGTGTACCTAGAGTTGAACAAGGTATTCTCAAATAATATACCTATATGACCAGGCAGTAATATAAATGGTGGAAATCAGCCAAGGATTAGAACAAAACAATGGCATAAAGCAGTTGGTAAATGGCAGTAGACACTGGACCTCTATGGCTGAGAAGAGTAGCAAGTGACGGAGACTGTGGCAAACTGAAAAACATGTGGCCTGCCTAAAATGGCAGCCATATACAGTTTCAGGCAATTGATCCCTGTGGGAAGGGGTGGTCCAATATTAACTTTCATCTCAAGTGAAGGCAGAAATCTAAATTTCTAGGTTAGCTCTCTGAGTTTTTCAATGATTGCAAATAATTCATGTTAAAAAAAATCAGGCCAATCACTTCATTTTGAAACCCCACAAGTTTTCATAGAGTTACTGGGGACAATATAAATGAAATAAAAGTTAACTTTTAAAATAAATATTTTAAAATTATTTTATGAATAATTCATTATTTTAAAATTTTATTAATTTAAAATGGAAATTAATAAGTAGGGCAGACACACTGGCTTTAAATTTCTCTAATATAAGAAGTATTAGGTTGGTGCAAAAGTAACTGTGGTTTTGCCATTATTTTGCACCAACCTAATATATGAATAGATTATTTGACTAATCATATAATAGGTAAAACTAGAGAGAGACTACACATCCCACAACAGGGTCATGGTTAATTGCATTATGTTATAATTAGCAGCTAAATAAAATAATATTTGGTTCATATAATAAGAAATGTATTGAGAACCCATTATGTGCCAGAGAAGCTGCCAAGAGATACAAGATGATAGATACTATAAAGGTCTTTGGGGAGCCTCCAGTCTAACCAAATTATAGAAGCAACAATAAAAGTAGCCTAGAAGCTTAGGGCCAAGAATTTACGAGAGAACAAATAAAAAAAGGAAGATAGCTGATTTTTAACACAGATATTACTGCTGCCCAAATTTGTCTCTATATTAAATAATATTTAAATTAAGTAATGTGGGAACCAGAATTGCAAGAGTATTTTCATGAATTACTATATTTGAATTGGCTAACAGTGACTGAGTAGGATTTATTCTTTATAGTATTAGTAATATCATCCACCAAATGCTGTCATGTAAACACAGCAAACCACTATGCAAACCTTCTACAATTATTCTTCACAAGGCTCATGTCTACCAATAATGTGCTTTCCACATTCTCATTATTTCATGCCTGAAATGAGTCAGAAAGGGGTCAAAGGACATATTCATGGCTACACACCGACTGTACTCTATTCAGGAGACCTTTTTTTTGAGACAGAATCTTGCTTTGTTGCCCAGGCTGGAGTGCAGTGACACAATCTCAGCTCACCACAACCTCTGCCTCCCAGGCTCAAGCGATTCTTCTGCCTCAGCCTCCCAAGCGGCTGGGACTACAGGCGCACTCCACCATGTCTGGCTCATTTTTGTATTTTTAGTAGAGACAGGGTTTCACTATGTTGGCCAGGCTGGTCTCGAACTCCTGACCTTGTGATCCACCCGCCTCAGTCTCCCAAAGTGCCGAGGTTACAGGCGTGAGCCACTTCGCCCAGCCATGAAGACCATTCTTGAAACACAGTCCCAGTTTGGGAGAGGGAAGCAATGAAAATATAGATAGGTAAGTAACCCACATACTTGGTAACATAATGTTAAAAGTTAACTCAGAAGTGAGGAGGCCACTTTAGAGTTATTGGTTACCTCCAAAAGCTGCCGTTTCCCTGAGGCTTTCATCCTGATGGTGGACATTCGCTCGGCTAAGACAGTGAGCGTGGACTGCAAGGCCAGCTGCTCCGCGGGGTCGGCCTCACAAGACTCGGATACCAGCTCCTCTGCGAGAGAGGACTGGAGCTCATTGATTTCATCCTGGAGCATGAGAATCTCATCCATCAATGCCTGGAGGAAAGACTGTGGAATCACACTCATGTATTCATTTTCTTCACTGAGGGATCATTAGCACTAGCTGAGTCTCACATCCATTGGGATTAGCGAAAGATATTTCACCTGGGAATCATTATCAATCAACAAATAGGGGACTACTCACCTAAGTTTCTAAATGAAAGGCCAGGACTTTTCTGATTTTATGTATGTATCACTAACCAAAGTGAGTTTGAGCAACTTAATTAATCTTTCTAGTTTTCAATAGGATCATCTGTAATACAAGGATCATCTGTAATACCAACTTATTATTTTATTTTTTAGAGTCTCACTCTTGTCACTCAGGCTGGAGTGCAGTGGTATGATCACAGCTCACTGTAATCTTGAACTCTTGGGCTCAAGCAACCCTCCCGCTTGAAGCTAGGACTACAGGTGTGTGCCATCATACCTGGCTAAATTTTTTATTTTTTATTTTTATTTTTTTACTTTTTGTAAAGACAGGATCTTGCTATGACACCCAGGCTGGTCTCAAACTCCTGGCTTCAGGGAATACTCCAACCTGGATTACAGGCACGAGCCACCACATTTCTCAATCATTTCTAAGAGTCTCCAATACAATGTTGAAAATAAAATGTATTACTTTCTTACCTAACATGATTTACCCACATTCACCTATTGCTTTCCCCAAATCTGAAACAGCATTGAACTCTAGTCCAAAACTCACATCGTTTCTCACAGGATGGGAGAAACCTGTAACCTATTTCTATGTGGTCACACTGCTCATTTTTTCTTATTTATCAAACTCTAAAAAAATAAAGGTCTCTCCCAGGTGATGTCTTCCATTCCCAAGACTTCAAATGCTTTCTAATCCTGAGCACTTCCAAAGGTACATCCCTAACCCAAACACCTGCCCTAAGTTTCAGGCTGTGTGTTCAACTTACCTAGTTCGTCTGCATAGTGTTAAGCCTAAACCTGCTTCCCCTCCTGTCTTCCAACACCTCTCACTATGGCTCAAGCTGGAGACTTCAGAGTCACTCTTCACACCTTCCTCTCTTTCACTTACCAGATCCAATGCATCACCCAGTCCAATGGCTTTTTTTTTTTTTTTGAGACGGAGTCTCGCTCTGTTGCCCAGGCTGGAGTGCAGTGGCCGGATCTTAGCTCACTGCAAGCTCCGCCTCCCGGATTTATGCCATTCTCCTGCCTCAGCCTCCCGAGTAGCTGGGACTACAGGCACCCACCGCCTCGCCCGGCTAGTTTTTTTTTTTTTTTTTTTTTTTTTTTTTTTTTTTTTTTTTTAAGTAGAGACGGGGTTTCACCGGGTTAGCCAGGATGGTCTTGATCTCCTGACCTTGTGATCCGCCCGTCTCGGCCTCCCAAAGTGCTGGGATTACAGGCTTGAGCCACCGCGCCCGGCCGTCCAATGGCTTTTATCTCAAAACTATATCATGTATATCTGAATATCCCCTCTGCCCCCACCTGAAGCCAAAGTCAACTTCCTCTCGACTGAGTTGCTATATAATGTTCTACTGATGAGTCCATCTGCTTACACTCTTGTTGCTCCAGCCCAGTCTATATGAAGCAACTACAGCAACCTTTTGAAAATATCAATTAGGTCCTCTCACTCCCCTTCTTTAAAATATGTATTGGATTCTTGCTGTGACATAAATCAAACTTGTGTGGTCTCACTCTTCCTGCCTCGTGTGCCACACTCCCTTCTTGCTCATCATATTCCTGCCTTCTTCAGCCACTTCAGGGCCCCACTTCAGTCACTTCCTGGCCTCAGGGCCTTTGAACATGCTGTTCCCTCAACACAGAAAACTCTTCCCGCTCTGTGTGTGATGACTCTATTCATCCTTTGCTCTTAGTTAATTGTCATATCTTCAGAGAGGCCTTTCATGACCACCCAATCCTAAGAAAATCTCCATCATTCTCTCTCAATAGCGCCCTGTTTTCCTGTCTATCATAATTATACTTCATTTTATTTCTCTTTTTTGGGGGTATTTTACGACTTGCTCTTTAGATGGAATCCTCACAGGAGAAATTTTTATTTAGAATTTCAATGAAGTTGGAAAAACAGGCTCTATCACTACAGAGGCAACTATGATTTCAAGTAAAGTAGCATAGGCTTTATATTTGCCAGCATTTCATAGTTTCCAATGTGCCCTTATTTGCATAATTCCTATTTTTCCCACAGGAGTGGAGGCTTTGCTGTAAGCACAGTGCCTCCTCAGAGTGGGCTCTCACAATGTTAAACAGCAAAAACCCCTTATCTTTTCCTAATATCAAATATCATCATGACAATTTTTACATAAACTATTAATATATACATCTAGAAAAGTGAACAGATTATAAGCACACCAACTATATATATATATATCCATGCTGCCGCTACCCAGATCAAGAAATGGAACATTTCCAGGATTCTACAAGCTCTTTTGACCTCCTCCTTCTTGCTACTGCCGTCCTCAAAAGTCAACACTGTGTTAACTCACAAATGTCAGAGGACTTTGGCCCTTATTTGAGCTTTATAGAAATGGAATCATACACGGTGCACTGCTCTGTGTCTGGCTTCTTTCGTGATTGTGAGAGTCATTCATTTTGTTGCATGTAGAAAGAGTTCATCCATTTTTATCATTATATCATATTCCACTGTCACCTGGCTATGAATTGTTCTCACTTTAAGCTTTTCTGGTGAGTTTACTAGTGCAATCTCATTGTAATTTTAATTTCCATTTCCCCGATGACTAATGAGACTGAGGGTCTTTTGTGACTGACAGCTAAAAATCTTTTGCCCATTTTCTACTAGAGTTGTTCCTTTTCTTATTGAGGTATGGAGTTGTTTGTATATTCTGGATAGGAGTGCCTGTGTTTCTTTTGGTTCTGCATATTGCAAATAATCTGCTCCCATGTTGAGGCATGATTTTCCCTTAATGGGGAAATATTTCCTTAATAATATCTTTTGATGGAAAGAAGTTCTTAATTTTATCATGGTCTAATAGAATCAATATTTTCCTTTACTGTTAGGGCTTTTGGTGTCCTATATAGGAAATCTTTTGCCTAACCCAAGGTCATAAATAGAATACAATCTCATAGGTTATCTTCTATAACAATGCTACTCAAAGCATGGTCCACGGAATAATAACAGTCTGCAAAATGTTTGTTACTGGCTTATGATGAGATAAACATATTGAGAGCAAGTGCTAAGAAACGTTTATAGTAATTTGACAGTTATGACATCCAAGCAGCATTTGATTTAATGTTACTAAAGTATCAGTCTGTGCTGGATTAGAATGTTTTTAAAAAAGATCATTCACCACAGATATTTTAAAATATTATTTTCAAACTTTTCTTTGGTAATAACTTCACATTTAGATCTACAAACCATATAAACTTAATTTTCATGTCCAGTGTAGAAAGAGGTGAAAATTCTTTTTTTTTTCTTTTCGCCCACTGTTTTGCAGTGTAATCTTTGCCACAAGCCAAGTGTCTGTATAAATGTGATTCTGCTCTGGCCTCGAATTCTGTCCCATCAACTCATTTGGCTGTTTGTGCAAATATCATGCAATCTTAATTATTGTAGCTTTATAAATCTCCCTATCTGGTAGGATATGTCTTTCAACATTATCAATCTTTTTCAAGACTGTCCTGGTTATTCTTTACTTCTGGCATTTTTAATACATATGTTCCCACACATTTGCAGTATACTTTATTATTATTATTACTATTTTTGAGACAGAGTCTCGCTCTGTTGCTCATGCTGGAGTCAGTGGCGAGATCTTGGTTCACTGCAACTTCTGCCTCCTGGGTTCAAGCGATTCTCCTTGCCTCAGCCTCCAGAGTAGCTGGGATTATAGGCATGCACCACCACACCCGGCTAATTTTTGTATTTTTAGTAGAGACATGGTTTCACCATGTTGGCCAGGCTGGTCTTGAATTTCTAAGCTCAAGTGATCTGCCCACTTCAGCCTCCCAGGGTGCTGGGATTACAGGCGTGAGCCACCGCACCTAGCCTGCAGTGTACTTTAGAATTAGCTCATCAGCCTCCACCAAAAAACTTGCTGCAATTTTAAAAATGTGATTGCAATGAATTTACAGACTGATATTGTTTATCACATATTCAAAGTATTTTTTATACATTCAAAGTATTATACATTAAGAAAACTTCCATTCAGTATTTTCTATTATTTCATAATAATGTTTTGTGCCTGAACGCTAAAAGTATCAAATCTATTTGGTCTGATTTTAAATGCTCTTCCATAATTAGATGGATCTTATTATGTCTTTGTTTTTTGTTTTTTTTTTTTTACACTGATCCTTCTGTACAAGCAAGAAGAGACTCCTAACAATTTCACACTGTGTTCATTCTCATCCTCTCTTCTGTGCTTTTCCACACACATTTACATTTATAGTATCTCCTACCCACTCCTGTTGCCATTCCAAATTTTCAAACTCTGTCTCCTCAAAGTCCTGGTTAGATCTCGTTTAACCTACTTTCCACCAAATGTAGCCCACAATCAGATTTGTTTTCTGTCTGATGTGCTGGTAACTCTCACCAGCACTACCTCATTAAATCTCAGTGGATTTGACCAACCAGGTGCACACTGAAGTTATCAGCTTCCATTTAAAACTCACAATGTTCTAAAATAGCTCTCTGAATGTACTGCAGTCAGTAATGAAGGAATTAGGAAAATCTGGAACTGTTCACTTAAATCTTTTTTTTATTTTTTTGGGGGACAGTCTTGCTCTGTTGCCCAGGCTGGAATGCAGTGGCAGGATCTCAGCTCACTGCAAGTTCCGCCCCCTGAGTTCAAGCAGTTCTTCTGTGTTAGCCTCTCAAGTAGCTGGGACTACAGGCATGCACCACCATGCCCAGCTACTTTTTGTATTTTCAGTAGAGACGAGGTTTCACCATGTTGGCCAGGCTGGTCTTGAACTCCTGACCTCAAGTGATCCACCCGCCTTGGCCTCCCAAAGTGCTGGGAATACAGGTGTAAGCCACTGTGCCCAGCCTCACTTAAATCTTGTTAGAGGCAGTCCTTTCCACTCATGCTTGAGTTTACTCTTAAAGGTGAGTGGACATTTTTGGAAGGTAGCTAGAGTTTTTAACTTCAAGATCTAGCAGCCATGCTCAGGGGGCATGAAATTTTCTTTTGGGGTCATAAAAATGTTTTGGAACCAGAGAGAGACAGTGGTTGTACAACATTGTCAATGTACTAATACCACTAAATTGTACAATTTAAAACGGTTAATTTTATGTTATGTGAATTTCACCTCAATTAAAAAAAAAATTCAGCCATCAAATATGTCTTCAGTCCCATAACTCTGAGTATAAGAGCTGGTGGCCATCAGCTACCTGTCAATATATGATTCAAGATAAGGAGAAAGAGATGAAATGCATGCTTTTGGGTTTCTGATTTGTAATTGTAAACTTGGCATGTGTATGACACTTACATAGCTTAGAGAAGTTCTATGAACTTCTCTAACATAAAAACTCTTCAATACCAAGGGTGAAAAGAAGCACAGACCTTATGTTATGTGACTTTCAGAACTATCTACATGAACACAATATTTTTTTTTGTTTTTTTTTTGTAGGGGATGGAATCTCGCTCTGTCACCCAGGCGCCATCTTGGCTCACTGCAACCTCCACCTTCCAGGTTCAAGCAATTCTCCTGTCTCAGCCTCCTGAGTAGTTGGGACTACAGGTATGCACCACTATTCCCGGCTAATTTTTGTAGTTTTAGTAGAGATGGGGTTTCAGCGTGTTGACCAGGCTGGAATGTTTCCTTTTCTTTTTTTGTTGAGATGGAGTCTCGCGCTGTCACCCAGGCTGGAATACAGTGGCGCGATCTCGGCTCACTGCAAGTTCCGCCTCCTGGGTTCATGCCATTCTCCTGCCTCAGCCTCCCAAGTGGCTGGGACTACAGGCATCTGCCACCACGCCCAGCTAATTTTTTCTATTTTTAGTAGAGACGGGGTTTCACTGTGTTAGTCAGGATGGTCTCGATCTCCTGACCTTGTGATCCGTCCGCCTCGGCCTCCCAAAGTGCTGGGATTACAGGCGGGAGCCCGTGCGCTTTTTTTTTTTTTTTTTTTTAAGCCTACAGCACCTGGTATTCCTGGGCAGTCTCCCATCCAAGTACTAACCAGGCCCAACCCTGCTTCACTTCCAAGATCAGATGAGAGACCACAGTTCTTCCCACATTCTATTTTAGTTGTTACATATATGAAAAAACAAAATAACCACAGAGCTCTGTGTCCTATTTATCACTGAGCTTAGTGTGGCAACACATGTCCCCAAAGCACCAGATGCCCACGATAATAAGGTCGCAATGACAGAGGGCTTAACAGTCAGAACAACAGCCACAAGTCAGCTCATGAACTGCATTCAAGCCTTAAAATGAAATCTGTAAGACAGCCAGGCGTGGTGGCTCAGCATGTAATCCCAGCACTTTGGCAGGCCAAGGTGAGTGGATCACCTGAGGTAAGGAGTTCGAGACCAGCCTGGCCAACATGGTGCAACCTCATCTCTACTAAAAATACAAAAATTAGCCTGGCGTGGTGGCAAGCACCTGTAATTCCAGCTACTGGGGAGGCCGAGGCAGAAGAATCGCTTGAACCTGGGAGGTGGAGGTTGCAGTGAGCCAAGATCGCACCATTGCACTCCAGCCAGGGCAACAGAGTGAGACTCTGTCTTAGAAAAAAAAGAAAATGAAATCTATAAGACAATTTAGAGAGGACAACCAGAAAGGCACAGCATCCCACACAAATTCAGTAGTTTAGACAAGTGTTTAAAGGGAAAATGCAGGAATTAGGTTACCTCCTTAAAAAAACGTGAATACTTCCAAAAGAGTGTTGGGAAAGAAGTAAAAACTAAAGTATTTCTATTAGTTTTTAGGAAATATAAAAAACCATACTGGACTTCCTCACGCCCATTCAGTTGAAATTTAGAAATAGTAATTCTATAACAGTGCTTGAAATTTTTAAAGTACCATTCCAGAAGCTAAGAACAAATTTAGATACTGTGATACCACCAGCTTTTCATGTAGGCAGCTGTGTTCCAGAACTTGTAGAACTTAGGCACAGATAGCACAAGGTAGCAAAAATAGCTCATATGAAAAATGGTAAATATGTAATGATACATGAAATTATACTAAATTCTACGTTATTGCTATTTTCTTTCCCTCCCATTAGAACATTAATATGTTCTAATTATATTAATATAATATATTAATAGAATTAGTTAATATAACATTAATATATTTTCTCTCTTAATAAAACATTAAGCCCCAGTGACTGGTAATCTTCATTAAATTAGCTGTACCTCCTTACTGCTGCAATGGCTAGCACGGCTACTGCCAACTTAGAAAGGGACAAAAAGTCATGTGGTTGACCTTAATGACAAGAAAAGTCACAGATTCACTTCTAATTTATAATTCTCAAAATTAATGTGCAATTTTGAGTTGTCTCCATTAAATCCCTTGAACAGAATCATCATTTTGCTCCACATTCGGTTTATGTGTGTTTCCATCCTAATGCCTGAGCAACAGGGTGGTGGTGCTGATTGGAAGCTAACTTGCATTTTCCGTTAGGAACTCTGGAAGGGCAGAGCAGGCCACCAGGATCCTGTTTTCATGCAGCTGCTAAATATTGTGGGAACCAGTGATGGGTCTTCGGCAATTGTGGGCAGCCGCCTGGGCTACAAGAATAGGGGGCTTGAACAAAGGTGGAGATGTCCTGAAGCTGGAGAGAGGGTCAAACTACTTAAACTTTCTGCAACATCAGCGTCTGATAATCTGAGTGAGTAATCCTCAAATGCATTCTAATCCAGCCCTTGCATAATTTACACTATATTCCTTTTGAATGCTTGAAGAAGGGGGCCTCCTACAGAACAGCCATCGAGGTTGCCCTGAGGAGCACGTACTCAACCTGAAGGAAGTCCTCTGGCTCCTTCCAGTACAGTGAAGCAGAGGTGCAGGGAACAGCTGGACAGACAGAACCGCAGGAGCAAGGAAGACCGAGGAGCCCCAGGGAGCACACTAGAGCAATAGGGACACCCCTTCAGATGAGAAAGAGGTGGCCACTGGCAACAGAAAACTGGGGTACCAGCTAAAGAGAAATGGGAGACACTGAGGCCCCTTTAGAAAGGAGAGGGGTTTGGGAGACTAGCACTCTAGTGATAAAATGGGGGAAGCTCAGAAGTAAATGGCATTTTAATAGTCCCCCAAGCCCCTGACTGTCCTCCTGATTGATCTGGTCTTGGATAACAAGGGTTAATTCTCATTTTGTGCTTTCATGGCACCCTCTACAAATGTGGCTGAGGGTGGGTGACTATGGGATAGCAGAAAGACCTACGGAAGATAGTTTTGTTTTTTTTTTTCTTTACCAAAATAAGGCCTAAAAGTGGACACTATGCACTTTGATCTCTATCTTCAGAAGCTACAAGAGTGTAAAAAACCTGAAACCACTATTTCTCAATATGTTGTCTCTAGATGAAATGTTCTCATTTTTGTGTTATACTGAAATATATATATTGCAAAAGAATGCAATTTTATCTGACTATACATATGAACAAGCAGTGTATTCCAAGGTTATCCTGCTTCCAAAACTAGGAAGATGTAAAGTAGAAGAAAGACAAAGTACAATGTTTCACTCTTAAAGCTGTTAAGTTACCCTGTCTTTGATAAACATGCTGGAAACCCATGCTTTCATAGCTTTTAATTAACATCTAAAAATATCTTTCTTCCCTCCTGCCTTCTGAAGGACTGTCACACGCTCCTTGTCCCAGACAGGCAGCATTTTCCTACATCAGGGTGATGAATATGTAGGAGAATGTGTGCCTCAGTATCCTAAGACCCTACTTATACCAAATAAATATAATTTTAACAGCATACCTCATCAGACTGCCAAAGTATTAACCAGATTTTAATTTCTAAACATTTCTTAGCATGCATTTTAAATGGACACATTTTTAACAATATCTTTCTGCATTAATGTAATCATCTCTGTTTCTCATGTAAAGCTAATATTTTGCCTAGTCTAACCTTTTAAAAAATGATTTAAGTCAGGGACAATTACAAGATGAGACTCAGAACTTATGAAGCCTGAGACATATTTTCTGAAGTAATAATGGAGGGACACCCCCTGGCTAAGTTTCTTAAAACAACAATATCCAGAAAAGGTAGATTTGGAGTATATTTTCTTCTTACAACAACGGCTCACAACAAAACCAAAATAACCTGGCAACTCTAAGGAAACACATTTTGTGTAATCGAAGTTAAAAAGCAACATCAATGCATGTAGCTTTCTTTAATTAGATTCAAGGTCTGAATCTCTCTGTCTCTCTGTCTCTCTCTCTCTCTCTCTCTCTCTCTCTCTCAGATCCCTGCCTGAATCAGCAGTAGAAATGACCATCATTGGGACTCTTGTTTACTCTGGAAGAACTGATAAGGTAAAAAAAAAAAAAAAAAAA
>NW_016808851.1:2503880-2523017 GCF_001698545.2 Rhinopithecus bieti
AAAAAAAAAAAAAAAAAAAAAAGTCAACTGGCTATCTCAAACACATGCCTGACAGACCAAACAGTCACAAGAGTGCACTTATTTAATCAAGCAGGAAACTGAAGTCATGGCTATTTGTACCTGATGTTCAGCCATCTGGCTTTCTGGACTCCTGCCGGGCTCTGGGCTCTCACTGAGTTTCAGCTCAATGGCCTCCATCTTCGTAGAGATGGACTGGAGGGAGTCCTGGTACTTCTGCTGGCGTTCCAAAGCTTCATAGAGTGTGCGCTGCTTCTCACTGATCTACACCAGAAAAGGGATATTACCAAATACTTCCCAGGCCCTTATCTTTCAGATTACAACATTTCTTTCTTCAGTGCTTTACCTCTGTGGCCCAACATAGGGTACTCAACTGTGGACTGGATGTGTAAACTCTCTGCATGTATTTCATAAGACAATCCCTAAGTTTACTGGTGTCTGGTGGGCATAAACAAGTCCACCTTGAAGACTTACCACATTCTTTAAGGTTTCCCAAGAACGCTGCAAATCACCCAGTTTGGCAGTAGCGGATGGCTCCAATCCTGGTTCGTACAACTCCTGGGACGCTGATGTGCTGGGGTGAATCTTTGCAGCATCTGTCTGCAACCGCTCAGCAGACAAGGCTCGGTAATATGCAATGTCCTGTGAGTGCAAAGCACAGTGCTGAATTAAACAAAAAGAAAAGTCTAGATTAATATGCTCTGGGTACTGTTGGTCATTTCAAGGAAAGGTTTCAGATCTACACCTTTCATGGAGCACTACAAACTAGTAAATTAGTAACCTCTTGTGACCAGAAAAATTTAAAGACTGTATCGAAGCACACTATAGTTGTTTCAGAATTTTTGTTTATATACATCAAAAAACAACTTTACCAATATTTCAAGTTGCTAAATCTCATTCTTATTCTATGTTTGTTAAATGGAAATAAAAAGGATTTAAGCAGTACACATGTATTTAAAGATTGATTACAATAGCAAAAAAAGGGAATCTTAATGATCTAGTTCCTAAAATGTTGCCGAACGTATTCATTAGTTTTAACTAATTTGAAAAACTACTTGACTTAAATAAAATTAAATCTACAGATGCAGCCAGATCTTCACTATTTGTGGGTTCATTATTTGCAGAATTAATTTAAATATTTTGATATTAAATAAGAAAAATGTAATGGGGAAGTTACAACTACTCTAAGAAACAAATAATAGAAAGGTTTTCTTCTATTCATTTCCTCAAAGTATACACACACACAAAATCAAAGTGAATGATGAAATATCATGCTTTCAAATTTTTTAAATCTATGTGTTATAAGTAACATTACATATTTTATTTGTACTGATAAAATTTACTATATCAAGAGATGTAGTAAAGATATATCAAGAGACATAGTAAAGATGGTTTTCAATTGTCTCTATGGTTATTTATCTGTATTTCAGTAGAAATTTAATTGGGGGAGTAACTGCTATTATAAAGTTCATTGTTTTTGCAGTTGGACTGTTGAAGGGAATTATGTCAGCTTAAAATACCTGAGTCTTATTGATAATCATGTATTGGTAAAAAGCATTGAAGAAGGCTCCAGCCATCTGAGAAACAAATGTAGCAGTGTCACGCAGTAGAATGAATTCAGACTGGGACAGCTGAGATTCTAGCGAAATTCTCCTCTAGTGTAGCTATATAATTGGAGCAAATAACTTACATCTTGCACACTGGTTCACTCATTGGTCCAACCTTGGGTGGGACTGAGGATTACATGAAATAATATTTGAGTGACTATGACAGCTTCTACCCATTTTGTTGTTGTTCCTGAGGTCTCCAGATGAGTCCCCAACATTTATTGATGACATTGGAATATGAAGACTGCTTCCTCTTCATTCCTAACCCTGTCACTGTCTTGAGTGGATTACTCCTCATGTCCTTAATAGGTTTAGATGCATTGATCCTCACTCACTCCCACCCCACTTCAGTCCTCCACACCCTTGTATGCTGTCATCACTCAATTGGACTTGTAGTTATGTCTAAAGTTACTTAAACTCCTTTCTTGCCAAGACTCTTGTTTCTCTTGCTCTTTTAACCTTTACTTCATCCACTTGGAAAACCACAAACATGACTCAATCCAGCTTTTCTTTCCAGGGTGCATATATGCATGTGTGTGTGTTATTGATACACACACACACAAATACACACACAAACACGCACACACACACACACAGACACATGCAATCCAAGCTGTCACAGAGATACTACAACTTCTCAAATTTTCAAAAGTCTGTGTATATTCACACTCACCCTTATCTTATGCTTGCAAGTTTCATTGCTTAAACCTGACTCTCCCACAGACTCTGAGAATCCCATAAACTGCCTTTTCAAGGACCTTGGTCTATTAACATCCTCTCCTGGTTTGTTGACTTTCACTTTTCCATCTAAAAACACCTATACATACTGTTTCTTTTATTTGTTTTCTTGAAGGAGATCACATTTTCTGAAAAGTCCGCAGTTCACAATGTGATGGGTCATCACATGTGAATGCACCTGCACGCACAGGCTGCATCCTCATTTCTTTGTTTTCTCCCTTTCATTTCATAATCCAACTTCTAAAAGGGTGATTTTCACATGGGACTTTCTCACCCTCGATCCACTTCTAAATTCCAGTTTGGGCTTTGATCCTGATGACTGCAGAGCTTGCTCTCACCAGCTTCTGTGACAAAACATGATGAATTTTCATCCCTTCCCTTGCCAGACCTCTAGCATTCAATAGTACTGAAAAACCCTTTCTGGAAACACTTTCTAAAAAATCTCTCTGTTCTCCTCCCAGCTTTCTAGTCATTCAACTCTTGCTCTTTTGTAGTTTGTTTTCCACTCACTCGCCAATACTGGTGAATTGATAAGCTCCAGACTCACATATCCATGCACATCCTGTAGGCTCTTCAAAGTCAACATTTCCAAAATGAACCAACTGAGGAGGAAACACTGAAGTACTATCCATCTTGCAATAAATGGAATGTCTTCTCACCTAAGCTATAAACTTGGGATTTATTCCTGATTTCTCCTCCCCCTTACCATCCACTGCTTATGGGAGGATGAAGTGCTAATGACGCATATCCTGGCCACAGCCTTGGTTCAAGTTCTCATTACAGTAACAACTTCCTAATTCAAAGGTTGCAAACTGGCAGTGCCTCTGACCTGCACACATTTAGTGTGGCTTATACAATGTTTTAAATTGTTTAAAATCTCTCTTCATGAAGATAGAGAGATTTCATTAAAATTCACATTCATAGCTTGTTTTGCAAACCACAAGGTATGGTAACACTGGGCCCTGTGTCTTTATTGAAGTAATGCTAACAGAGGAGACATTGCCTCATTTATGTGGAGCAGGAGCTGTCCAGGCCTCTGTAGTCCCTCCTGACCTGTTTCTCTCATTTTTATCACCAGGGTGGACCAAGCATGAGACTGTGCAACTTCTGTTTCTAACTGCTCCCCTGGCTCTGAATTTGCACACCTCTATTCTCCTGTCCACATTGATCCAGAAGTATCAGTTCTAAAACGCAGTTCTATACAGAGCTTCTCGTTAAATTCCCTCAATGGTTAAATATTAGCTTCTGGAGGAAGCTGAAATTCCTTCCTGTGGCATTCAGGGCCTCCATGATGTGGTTCCCATATCCCTCTCAGTCTCACTTCCCCCCCGCCCCCCCTCCAATGTTTCTCCAATTATACTGAAACTATTTGCAGTTGCCTTGATGGGCCATTTTGCTTCCCGCCTCCACAGCTTCCCACAGGTGGTTTCTTCTGCCTGAAAATCTTCATCTCACACGACTCAACTGCACTCCAACTGCCTAACTGTGCTCCCCACTTAAAACCAAAGAGGGCTATCCTTGACCCCTGCCTGACCCCAGCTAGTTTAGGTGCTTTCTCTAGGCCCTCCCACAACACTGTGCTGCCCTCTGCCACACCACCTGCCACCCTCTATTGTAAGCATTTGCCTGTCCTTACACACACTGTAAGCTCCCTAAGGGCTGTCTGGGTCAGTGCTTTTCGTCTTCATCCTGAGCATGTTGTGGAGTGTTTGGCAAATAAGAAGCTGACCTATATGTTCATAATAAACCATGCTTGTAAAGGCACTTTATATTATAAATTATATTATTTTATATACATGTAAAGTAATACTATTACTCTCCACAAGGAAAAGCAGGAATGGCTTTAAATGGTGTAAACATTTTACATTAGATACTCTATTATAAATACAGAAGGCCCCCAAAAGAGCTAGAATAAATTTATTACAAATAATTTTTTTCTGGCAGTCTCTCTCTCTCACTGTGTGTGTGCGTGTGTGTGTGTATACGTGTGTATGGCTCATGCCTACAGATAGGAATGACAACTCCTGGTTTCTTAAAAGGATTTGAAAATACATCACCTTTTATAGATGAATAATTTCTATTTATTTGAGGTACATACATAAATTCAATTAAAATAAATCACTCAGTACTATAAATAACTACTAAAGTCAATACTTGATGTAGTGAGGAGTCACTGTTAAAAATACATTTCTTATTGCTTATGTGCTTAAGTTATAAGAGTTATTATGAGCAGATTCCTAAGGAAATAAATCTGGACAACTGTAGCTACTATTTGATCAGCATTTTCTAGTTTAAAAAGCACTTTCATGATTAATGTCACATTTCATTTTCACAACGTTGTGAATTGAGTAGTAGCGCTTCCCACTTACAAATGAGGGTATGAAGGGACTTCCCAGGTGCCCTCAGCTTAGAGGAGGAAGAGCTGCAACTCAGTGTGAGCTTTTCACTTGGAGGCCAGTGATTTTCCCATTATACTCTTGCTCACTCTTTTCAAATCTATTCCTCTCTCAACTCTTCTGCAGAGTCTAAGACTTGGCTTGCTTCTAAGGGGAATCAAGAAGCCTGCAGCAAAATCTGGGAATGCCTCGGTATTTCTACCTTCAAGTAAGCTAAATTGTTATTACGTTTTAGCTAATAGCTACTGTCAGAGACAGAATACACTGACTGTGAGTGGGACTAGGTAGTTATATAACGGAGATCTACTTGCAGGAACAGCAGGCACAAAACCTTTTTTTTTTTTTTTTTTTTTTTTTTTTAACAACTGTGATTTTATAAAGCAGTTCTATTTGGCTGCTCCCTGAAACAGTTGTACACATTCTGTGCACAAAACTCAGGGTTTTTAATCTGAAAACTGAAACTTACGGGGATCCTACATGTCCTCCTCAGTTTCAAGAGACAATGTTATAAATTCAGTGCA
Source organism: Rhinopithecus bieti (assembly GCF_001698545.2). Lineage (NCBI taxonomy): Eukaryota > Metazoa > Chordata > Mammalia > Primates > Cercopithecidae > Rhinopithecus > Rhinopithecus bieti. The sequence continues at coordinate 2,509,161 of NW_016808851.1, forward strand.
TTCCTGGTCATGGTGTCATATTTTTTAATTGTCTTCTAACTTATATTATTACACAAAAATAACATGTGGCCGTAATGATGGGGTTGATTTGTTTGATGAACACCAAGTGTACTACATTTCCTTTTTAACAGCTCCCTCAGAGTAAACCTGTCTGTCTTAAACTAAGTGAAGGCATTTCCCCCTACTTTGCAGCATCACATGTAAGTATTTTAGATTAACAATGCAATTTTATTGATGTTTTCCTGTGTCTAGGGGAGAGGGAAGAATTAAAGCCTAATCTTACTGAGGGTTAGGATCTGATGAAGCTTTGTGGTTAATGTCAAGAAATAATAATAGAAATGTTTGCATATTTCATCATTTTTAGGGCACTTTCATGCACACTTTGACACTTTACAAGAAGTAGCATGGAGATTTACAATTTTAGAAAAGGTATATTCTTTCCACAAAGTTAGTCTCAAATAAGTATTTACTATTCAGTTTGAAAATTTTGAGAACCTAGACCATATTACATAGAACAACTTTTTTCTATATAATAATCAGCCGACTGTGGCTCAATTTCTCTAATAACATCTGTAACCATAGGGAAGGACAAATCATCAAAGAATGAGTAATACATATTTTTAAATCAGAATTTGAAGAACACTTTCCCAAATCCCCCATGGCTCCCTGAACTTCTCCTTTTTTGTTGCTGTTTTTAGTTTCCTCTGATCACGTTGTTATTATCTGTCCCATGTCTGCCTTTCTCTCTAGATTGTCAGGGCCTTGCAGGTAGGACCATGCTGACTCCTTCTCAGCTGCATCCTCAGGAACCAACACAAGGTTTCATGCTGAGCAGGTGTCAGAATGTGTTTGATGAATGGATGAGTTGATAATTTCCCTAGAGCTATCCTGATTTTTACCAAGAGAATGTGTAATTGTATTAACTAAAGGTTTCATCATTTTGATGTTCCTTTTCTTTTTAATGAGGGAGGATTCTCTTCATCACAGAAATCCTATGATAGTCTGAATGCTTCTGCTTTAAAATAAAATAACAAAACTGAATTATATTCAATTATAATACAGGTTATAAAACATTTGCTCTGTTTAATGCTTCTCCCTTAATAATACATATCAACTTCTTTGAAAAAACATAATTTCATAGGATAGTTGACATTTTCTAGTTGTCTTCACTAAAAAATAAAGTATTACTTAACATGCATTAAAAGTTTTGGTTACTATAAAGGCATCTTTTGATTTCTATCAAATATTTGACATAAAACCTTTTGACATTTAATTTTAGTATTATCTACATTTAATACATGGTAAAAGGCTTCTTATAACAAAATGGTTATTTTATTTTCCCCATTTTACAGAAAATAAGATTTAAGATTATTGAAAGATAAGTTAAACACTCAGATCTACTAGGCATTCTAGTATAAATATGGTAGACATTCCTTAAATTGGTACACAAGTTGTAAATAAAGAAGTCTGACATAACGACCAGAAGTTTCCCATCTTCAAAATCTGAGCTGGTAAATGCCAACACTATATTCAATGCATGTTATAAAGCCATCGAATCATGTTATTTTACAATGGTGACACAGATCTTTCATTTTCTGTTGGATGCAGAACCCCATTCCAGATGATTGCTAGAAACTAAGGCCATAATGTCTTAAAATAGGGCCTTCTGGGCTATCATTCCCATGACCTAATTTTTGCTCATGCCATTTTCTGTAGCCCAGGAGAGGAGATGACCTACTGAGACACATGACAATCATAGTTTGTGCAACTATAACACCTATTGGTGTGTCCCTGGAACCAAATGCAACAAAGTCTGAGATTCATACCCATGGTCTAATGGAATCAGAGAATGGAGTCCTGCATCTGCCCAGAGAATATTGCTAGAGGAATGCCAAGTGGGAGGTACCTGGTTAACAGAAGCATCTGTATTAGCCACAGGTGAAGGGGAGCGACAGGCAGGTGGAGAGGAAATCTCACTGTTGGTTCCCTCCTCCCCAGACTCCTCAGTGACCGGTGACAGCAAAGTGTGACAGCGACCTGCAGTCATCTGCCACATAAAATGTAGCCCAAAGGACATGAAAATCAATTAGCTATGTTAATATAAGTCCTGTTCAGGCACAGGCCAAAACAGAGTTAATTATAAAACAAAGGTTAGAATTACCGGGACCCAAATTCATATATTAATCCTGTGTTAGTATTTAAAAGTTGTGTTTTCAAGAGACTATGATGCTAGTAATCATTTGTAAAACAATCAGGGATGGGGGTGCATATGACATTGAAGTTTGGTTGTTGATTAAATACTTCATTATTTTCCTTTCTTTGGAGAGTTTGTGGCTTTATAAATAACTGGAAAAATCACGAATCATACAAATGAGGAAAGTTCTACGAAATAAAGCTTGGTCTTTCGTGGACATCTCAAATTTCAAATATCGTAGGGAGATAAATGCACCCAAAGTAGTGTATTGCCAAATGGGCCCAGGTATGGTTACTCATTACCTGAGATACAGCACATATTAGGGAAAATACACAGCACTGGAAAACATTATAGTCACCAAAATACTCAATGCAGTTTAGATATCAAGTGTATAGGAAAACAGTGGTGCAGAATAGAAAATAACAAAGTTGATTTATTTTAATCCAAAGCCAAGCTTTAGATTGTCTGTTTTCATATTTTTTCTAACAATAGCTGTTCTTCTAAATTGTATTAAACGTTTATACAGTAGAGTACCTGCACATAGGTAGTTAGCTAGTTGGCCTGCAAAACACAACTAAATATATGTGCCATGAATTTCCCATCCCCCAGACAACTAAAACATTGTGCAAATAAATTACTGTTTAAAGCTCAGAGCCTCTCAGTATTATTGTGAAATTATAAACAAATACAGAGCAGACCGCTGACAAGTTAAGTAATTCAGCTGTCTCGAGCACACAGTTTCATTTTAACTGTCATTGTTTACAGTGTCAAAGATTGGCCCGGCCCAAAGGTAGTCAAAGAGAGTTAAGGAAACTGTTTCTCCCTCTTAATCTGCAAGATCGAAGGCTGGTCCCTGAAATCAGCCACGGAGAGGGAACATGGAGCCACTCGCCAGGCTCCAGTCAAAGAGCAAAGCCGCGGGAACCTACTGGATCCTTACCATGACCACAGAGGGGTGGGCCGAAGGCGCGGGGAGGAGCTCCCCGTCCAGGTCCTCTGTCCCTTCCGCCAGCCCCTCGACCTCGGTCACCGTCAGCAGCATGGTGGCGTGCTTGGCTTTCATCGTCAGCATCTTGCACTTGGAATTCAAAGAAGCGATCTGCTCCTGGTAGCCCTTAATTTTCTGCGCCAGCTCCTGAGGAAACATTTCCCCCACCGGGGTGTCAGAGCAGCATCAAAAGGAAACAGAAGTAGTAGCGTTCATCTTCCTGCACGGCGGGCCAATGAGCGCGCAGAGCCGCGCGGGCCGGGGAGGAAGGATGTGGAGACGGCGAGTCCTCCAGCATCTCGCTACCGAGCCAGACCGCAGGCTGCGCGGCGCAGCGCAGGCACAGCCAAAGTGCCCGAGCCCGCGTCCCCGCGTCCGTACAAAAGGAGAAATGAGGGGAGGAGGCCGAATGAATGGTTTCTAATCGAGAGAGTCCCCATATGGAACCATGAACTTCCGCAACATTAGGAACTGACAACTTTCTTAAAAAGCGGAAAGCATCTGAAATTTACCAGATGGTTCATGCCATGGAAATTAGGTCATGTGATGGCTAAAACCACACCAAAAAAATGCAAGGCTCAGCTCTTACCCTACTGAGTACATTCAACAAAGTTGACAGTCATTATTTTACATAGGGTCACATAGTCAATAGCCTATCTGTTCCTATGTCCCTAGGAATTTTTTTTAGATAAGCTAGATATTGTATATGGAAATCCTAATTTTTAATGCAGATTGACCCCCAAATAAAATTTCGCATATTCATCAAATTTTCTCTTGTGCATTTCATCATGATGCTGAGGCTTTAACTAGAACTTTACACTTGAAGTGCAATTCGGATTTAATGGCTTTTAATTTCATTTACTTTTGAAAAAATAATTTTTTTTTTGGTTTTGAGCAGACAGAGGATGAAAAAAATTTATTGATGACAGATAGAGCTTGTAATTTTATTAAGAGCTTATTGGAAATATATTCTGGATAGCACATAGCCCTTAAAAAGGTAACTATAGATTCATTTTAGGAGTATGGTAATTCTAAAATATTAAAGTTTTACTTTCTTGCTTAAATATTTTAAGTATCAAATATTAAAATTATACTTTATTGCATCTTTAAAAAATGAAAATACATATTTCAAAACATGATTCCTAAAAGTACAAAACTATTATTCTTTTTAATTTTTTTTATTTGGCTTCTTTGTTTGAGAGACTGTCATTTATTGTACGCACAGAACACATTTTGTGGGCCAGGTGCAGTGGCTCATGCTACTTTGTGAGGCGAGGCAAGGGGATCACTTGAGGTCAGGAGTTCAAGACCAGCCTGGCCAACATGGTGAAACCCTGTCTCTACTAAAATACAAAATTAGCCGGAAATCGCTTGAATCCGGGAGATAGAGGTTGCAGTGAGCCAAGATTGTGTCACTGAACTCCAGCCTGGGCAACAGAGTAAGACTCTGTCTCAAAAAAAAAAAGAACACATTTTGTGACAAAAATATTAAATCACGTCTTTAAAATAATTGTGTACACACATTCATATATATATACACACACATATACACATGAACACACCCATATGTACACATAGTCATCCCTCAGTAACTGAGGGCCATTGGTTCTAGGAACCCTATTAGATACCAAAATTCACAGACGTTCAAGTTTCTGACGTAAAATGGTATAGTATTTGCATATGCACATCTTCCCAAATACTTTAAATCATCTCTAGATTACTAATAACATCTAACACAATGTAGATGCTATGTATTATAAATAGTCGTTATACTGTGCCATTTAGGGAATAATGACAAGAAAAGAAGGTCAACATGTACAGATGCAGCCATCCTTTTCTCTCCTCAAATATTTTCCATCCATGCTTGGTTGAATTCATGGATGCAGAACCTATGGCTATGGAGGGCTGACTGTATGCAAAACACATGCGTGCACATGCGCACACACACACACGCATTTTGTTATTATTGTTGTTTCGTTTGTTTCTTCCCACCCAACCAAAGCTGAGTGGGGGGAAAAACAGTCCAGCAGAACTCAGCCAGCAGGCAGTCTTCTTGACTCATAATAGTATAGGAAAATTTTTTTTTTTTTTTTTTTTTTTTTGACAGAGTCTTGCTCTTTTGCCCAGGCTAGACTGCAGTGGTGCTATCTCGGCTCACTGCAAGCTCTGCCTCCAAGGTTCACACCATTCTCCTGCCTCAGCCTCCCGAGTAGCTGGGACTACAGGCGCCCGCCACCACACCTGGCTAATTTTTTTCTTTGTGTTTTTTAGTAGGGACGGGGTTTCACTGTGTCAGCCAGGATGGTCTTGATCTCCTGACCTCGTGATCTGCCCACCTTGGCCTCTCAAAGTGCTGGGATTACAGGCGTGAGCCACTACACCTGGCCAGGAATTTTTTAAACAAGGACTTAAAAAGCAGAAATCATTGCTTCTTTACCTCTGGGGATGCAGTTAATTAAACCTAACAGGATTTTTAAAAGCAGTGATTGAATAGCTACTTACTATATCTCATCTAGTGGCTAGCACATGGGTACTCAATAAATGCCATTTACTGTAACTAGTTAATACTAGAAGATAGATCTAGCAGATTATTGGACTCCTTGAATTTCAAGTCACCAAGCTTTCATACAATGGTTTGCCATTGTACAAAAATTTGAGGAATCTTTTTTATTATTTTATTGTATTTTATTTTTGAGATGGAGTCTTGCTCTGTCACCCAGGCTAGAGGGCAGTGGCGCAATCTCGGCTTACTGCAACCTCCATTTCCTGGGTTCAAGCCATTCTCTTGCCTCAGCCTCCCCAGTAGCTGGAATTATAGGCCTGCGCCACCATGCCTAGCTAATTTTTGTATTTTTATTAGAGATGGGGTTTTACCATGTTGGCCAAGCTGGTCTCGAACTCCTGACCTCAAGTGATTTGCCTGCCTTGGCCTCCCAAAGTGCTGGGATTACAGGCATGAGCCACTGCGCCTGGCAACTTGAGGAATCTTTGTGAAATAGACAGAGTTAGTTTTAGGCCTTCCACCCTTTGTAATCACATGGCTGGGCACAGCTCCCTACTGCAGTATCCTGCAAAGATGTGCCCACACTGGCAGCAAGTGACCATTTCTTATGCAGCAATTCTCAACCTTATTGTATACAGAACTCATTTGGATTGTTTCTTTAAAAAATGCAACTCTGGTCACCACTTCCAAAGGTTTTGATTGACTAGGTGTATGAGAGTCTGCATTTCATAATTAGCCCATGTGACTCCAATGCACGTGACTTCCACTGAGAAATAGTACTCTACGACTTACTTCTGTAAGTATAAACCTCCTGTAATCTCATTACCTTCGAGGGTTGGTTATTCAAGCTGTGGTCAAATCCACTAAAATAAAATGGAACACTTGGTTTAATGTTACCCATTCTCTTTATAAAATTTCTGAAAATGTTTATAAAGGTAGGAATTTCAGGTAGAGTGGCCACTAAAAGACAAGCAGCCCTCTGTGGCCAGTCTCTGGTATTCAGGAGCAGGCTTTCCGCATCAGGTGGAAAGAAAAGAGGCTTGAGTATCCTCTCCTATGATTTAAAAGTGGCAGGATGATTTTTTTCAAATTAAATGCAACCTTTGCAAAAGTATTATTGTTATATTATTATTATTATTTTGAGACAGAGTCTTGCTCTGTTGTCCAGGCTGCAGGGCAGTGGCACAGTCTCAGCTCACTGCAACCTCCACCTCCCCGGTTCAAGCGATTCTCCTGCCTCAGCCTTCCGAGTAGGTGGGACTACAGACACCTGTCACCATGTCAGGCTAATTTTTGTATTTTTAGTAGAGACGGGGTTTCACCATATTGGCCAGGCTGGTCTCGAACTCCTGACCTTGTGATCCACCCGCCTTGGCCTCCAAAAAGTACTGGGATTACAGGTGTGAGCCACCACACCTGGCCGAAAAATTATTTTTAAAAGTATAAATTCCTTAGCCATAAATAAATGATCAGTTATTTTTAAAGTTATTTGTAAGAAAACTAGATTCACCATAAGATTGAAATTCAATTAAAACAAGATAGAAAATACAGGAAGAAACCCTCTTCCCAATTTGTATGTTATCATTGGTTAAGCTTTCTCCACTCAGCACTTTCCTTCCTGTGTTTGTTTTATACATACAATGAAGCTCACACAGGACTGCGTCATTTTTTACATGAAAATGTGTTCTAAGTCACAGTTGGTTTAAAACTAATAAACGTAACATGGATGTTCAGAACTGTGGAAGAAAATGCGACAAAATAAGCAGCTCACTGGACCAAGAGCTGGGAAGACTTAGTCCACTGCTGGCTGAGCTGAGTTCACTCTGTGACCTTGGGGGACTCATTTATTTTCCAGGGACTTCGTTATTCTCTTTTGTTTCATTAAGTAGCCCAGATAGTTTCTATTACAGTGGAAGAAAAATCACAGAATTTGGAGACAAAGATACTGAGATCGAGTCTAATTTCAATCAGTTACTAGATTTGGGAGCTCAGGAAGTCACTTTTTTCTAAGTTCGGTTTTTTTGGTCAGTAAAATAAAGATGATTTTAAAAAAATCCTTATTTCGGCTGGGCGTGGTGGCTCACGCCTGTAATCCCAACACTTTGAGAGACTAAGGTGGGTGGATCACTCGAGGTCAGGAGTTCGATACCAACCTAGCCAATATGGTCAAACCTGTCTCTACTAAAAATACAAAAATTATCAGGGCATCGTGGTGTGCACCTGTAATCCCGACTACTCGGGAGGCTGAGGCAGGAGAATCACTTGAACCCAGGAGGTGAAGGTTGCAGTGAGCCAAGATTGTGCCACTGCACTTCAGCTTGGGCAACAGAGAACAAGGCTCCATCTAAAAAAAATAAATAAATAAATATATATATAAAATATATATATAAATTCTTACCTCATAGGGTTGATATTAAAAAAGATATAAAATTTTGTAAGTTACTTTAAAAAACATAAAGCTGGTCAGGCATGGTGGCTCACATCTTTTATCCCAGCACGTTAGGAGGCTGAGGCAGGCATATTACTTGAGGCCAGGAGTTTGAGATCAGCCTGGGTAACATGGCGAAACCCTGTCTCTACTCTACAAAAAAATGCAAAAACTAGCCTGAGGTAGTGGTATGTGCTCGTAGTCCCAAATACTTGGAGGCTGAGGTGGGAGGACTGCCCAAGCCCAGGAGGTGGAGGCTGCAGTGAGCCATGATCCCACTATGAGCCATGGTCTTGCCACTGCACTCTAGCTTGGGTAATACAGCAAGACTCTGTCTCAAAAAAAAAAAAAAAAAAAAAAAAAAAGCACAAGTTTCTTGGGGAAGAAAAACCATACAACAAAAATGTTTAGTAGTAACAATAATTATTACTCCAGAAACGATTTAAAAAATATCCGTACCATGATAGAAGACTTGTTACAACAAAATTTTAGATCTTCCTAGATGGGATTAAAAATAGTTTCAAAATAAACACGTAATATGTAGTCTAACGTACAGACCAACATAAACAATGGTTTCAAAAATCTACATTACATTTTCATTTAGCCATTGCATAAGAAAAATCACTAACATAGATGATGTCTATAGTTGTAGGAGTAAATGTAGGTGGGATATTTAAATGATTTTGTAAATCACATATAAATGAAAATTATTAATGTTTGTGTATGTCAAGAGATTAAATAATTAATTGCATTTGGAGAAGGGGTGAGATTTTCATCCTTACAAAGCAATGCTTTGAATCTTTTGAGAATCTCAACGTGAGTGGTTTGGAAAAATTGTTCGTTGTTCTCATGACAAAGTTAAAATAAGAGCATATGAAGGATATACTCCATATACTCTATCATCGGTACAGAAAATATAAGACACCCTCCTCCCAGTTATTTACCAAAATTCACAGTGCTATGAACCAGCCCCCAAGGGAAACAGTGAACTTGACCTATATGGAACTGACAGTTCACGAAAGGAAATTCCCTGCTAAGCTCAATCACTCAAGGACCATGATCTCCGGGACAGGGACAGCACAAGGAGTGGCCAAGTCCTAAGGTCATAATGATGCCAAAGGAACAAACAAAGAAGAACATTTGAAAAAGAGGCACATGATAGCTGGCCCAATCTGAAAACTAGCAAAGTAAACAACCTGGACCATCCTCTGATTTTGGGAAGAGGAACTGAAATGAGTAATATTTCAAAGAAGAATATGTTTAAAATATTAAGTTTTTGTTTGTTTGTTTGAGACCGAGTCTCGCTCTGTCGCCAGGTTGGAGTGCAGTGGTGCGATCTCGGCTTCTGGGTTCAAGTGATTCTCCTGCCTCAACCTCCCACATAGCTAGGATTACAGGCACGTGCCACCACACCCAGCTAATTTTTGTATTTTTAGTACAGATGGGGTTTCACCATGGTGTCCAGGATGGTCTCCATCTCCTGACCTTGCGATCTGCCCATCTTGACCTCCCAAAGTGCTGGGATTACAGGCGTGAGCCACCAAGAGAGCGATCAGTGCAGCAAAGCTTTGAGCATTGCTGTTTTTGCAGGCATTAAAAACAGGGTATGGGACTGTGTTTTAGTGTATTAACTGTGAGAACTCTAGGTGCAGGAGATGACAATCCGTGAGTCCCATATAATGTGAACAACGTCTAGAGAGGTGGAATCAAGGGGAAGGCATGTGTTACTGAATCAGCAAAAACGGCACTCACAATGCTTAGATAGTCAAAGAGGCCTCCCAAGAGCTCAACACATTAAGTGCAGGACAGGGGAAACTGTTCTCTTCCATTCACTAGAAACCAAACGTAAACGCTCATCAATCCAGTTTCCTGCCCTCGGTATTTTGCCTACATTTCTCTCTCACCTCATGCCGAGAAATCTGAGCCTGCAGCTCCTGTATGTTACTAGTGGCAACAGGTTTATCCTCAATCTCTCCGTGAGCTCCTTCTATCAGTTGCTGGAGATGTTTCATTTCTTGCTCATATTGTTCATACTGCACCACAGCCTCCTTTGAAAAAAAAACATAGAAAGATAGACAGTTTTTTTTTTTCTTGATCAATAACTAGGTAAGTGATTCTGTAGTTTAACTCCCTTTTTACCTGCATGGGTAGGGAATAAAGAAATGATGGGTAAAATTCCTAAATGGTTTGAATTCTTCTCTTTACTTAGATATTTCAGAGCTTTCTCTCTAAAATATTGTAGCAAAATTATTGACGGAATCAAAATAGTTAAGTGGTTAGGATTCTTTCTCTTTTTTCCCCTATCGATATCATCCTGAAGATGGAACATGATAGTCAGAAAGGGTGAAGCAGTGTGGGAAACATTATTTCATTTTTCCATCTAACAAATACTGAATATATAAGTAAGACACTTAACTAAGTGCTACGGTAGGGAATAAAAATACGAATTATGGGCTGGGCACAGTGGCTCAAGCCTGTAATCTCAGCGCTTTCGGAGGCCAAGGTGGGTGGATCGTGTGAGCCCAGGAGTTCAATACAGCCTGGGCAACATGGTGACACCCCCATCTCTACCAAACAAAAGTGTATATACATATGAATTATGCATGACTTTTACCCTCAGGAATTTTCTGTCCAACAAATTACAAGATAACAGGGGAAAAGGATAGTTGACCAAATGAGCCACTAGTTATTTTAATGAGATGCTATTGATACAATTTTTGGATAAAGCAAGAATTATTAGTTGAAGGGAAACATAAGGTAAATACTGTCATTTCTTCCTGGTCAATGATTTTCTCTTACTAGGTGAAGAGACTAAGAATTATACTTGAGTGCATTTTTTAGGCACTCAAAAGAAAATGGATTTAATGCCTCGATAAGCTGAAATATGAAAAAACTCTGTAACACAAGATAACAGTAAACCTGTATTATCAGTTTGTAGATGATTCTCAGTTGAATAATAAGAGATAAAAACATTTCATTGCATAGAAATAAATCTTTACAAGTTCTTTATTTAAAAATATCACTAAAAGATAATTTTCACCAAGGATATTTTTTATATAGCATTCCCCAGGCTTTTGTGGGTGATCCAAATGACAGCATTTTAATCTCCTTATTTTATAAAACCACAACAGCCTGTCAGATTCAACACCCTAGACGTGTTTTGATGGCTGAGCCCACACAATGCTAAGAAAAGAAGCCCCATGATTCATCAGCAATTGCTCTGCTGGCGTGGGCACCGTTCACCTGCCTGCATGATGTTGCACTGCTGGATGGCGGTGTGCTGCAGCCGGCTGGCCTCTTCCTGCAGCCGCAGAGCAGCATGACAGAGAGGTAAGCTGGCAACCACATCCTCAGGGATCCGGAGGGCACTCTGGCAGAGTTGCACTGCTTGCACCTTCGGCTTCAGTGACTCCATCTCAGACAACAGATGCTGAAAATGCGATTTCATAGTTCAAAAATTTAATATTTAAATTATTTATTTCATAAGCAAGAGGCACTTACTAAATTACAGTTATGTTGCAAGTTATAAACATTTTGCAAAAACATTTTTAAAACAATGTTGAGTTTAGGGGCTGGGCACAGTGGTTCACGTCTGTAACCCCAGCACTTTGAGAAGCTGAGGTGGGTGGATCACATGAGCTCAGGAATTCGAGACCAGCCTGGCCAACATAGGGCAACCCGTCTCTATTTAAAAATAAATTTAAAAAAAAAACAGTGTTGAGTTTAGGAGGCATTTTTCCTTGCTATCCTCTTTTAAAAGTATAGGTCCCTGTCCCTATTTACTCCAAGTTAGTTCGGCTTACCTGCCGATGAGAGAGCTGCTCCTTGAGACTGAGACGTCCAACTTCCGGAGAAGTCAGGGTTGCCTGGGCTTGCTCCAAGGCAGTTTGTAACTTTTTCAACTCCGCTTCAAATTTTTTCATATCCTAGAGAGTAAATATCAATATATTGTACTTGAAGTCCAAAGTCATAGGTGAAGAATCACATCACAGCCAAGAAACCACATCACAGGTGAGCACTGTTTCCACAGTGGCATTTCTTTTAATGACAGACTTTTTTTCTGTGTGTTTTTTTTTTGTTTTGTTGTTTTTTTACCTTAGCTGCATCTTGGAGGTTCTGCAAACGAATTTTGATCATCTGTTGCAACTCCTCAGTCTCCCGTCCCAGTTCTGCCACTTGTTGGGACATTTTTTCTGTACAGTACACGCTAGTGAGGTACTGTAATTTCTCAGTCATTACTTCCAGGTCACTGTGGATTTCTTTGGATTCTTCCAGCAGGGTCTAGGGTGAATTGTTAACATTCATGACATTGACACATAGGTAGAGGGGTATAGATATTCAATATGGCATGGCATAAAGTGCCCTGTGTAAGTTCTGTGTGTCCGTTATTGTGTTTAACCTTCGACCCCCCTGTGACCACTTTCTAGTTGGTAGCCACCTACTATTGTAACTATTTCACAGAAAAAGAAATCACAGTTCAGGAACTATAAACAATGTGCAGAGGTCACATGTCATACTACGCATGGGACCATGGGGCTCCTGCTCTGTCAAACCCAAGCTGCACCCTTGTGAGGGCCAGAACACAGGAATTCTAGCAGTGAAAAGCTCAAACATACTCGGTGTCTTATTTGTGTCTCTGGGTCTACCTTTTCTCATGTTTAAACTAAAGAGTTACTTTTCAGCTCTCATATTCTATAGCTAAGACTGAAGTTCATATTTATCTAAGAAATGAAAATAAGAACAAGAGCATTACAAGCAAAAACCTTGGCTCACTTGCTTTAAGTGAGACAAAGGGGGTAGAAGATATGTGCAATAAATATCAAGAGAAGAAAAAACAGTCCTGATCATTCAGAATGGTATCATCTACTGGGTCTAGCAGAAATACAATGGATAAGTAACCATAAAATGTACATTTCATGAAAAGTAGAATGAAACAGAAGCCAGTGTGAAGAGATGACTGCGACTTGGGGAAGATTGGGAGAAGGTCTCCGGGAAGAGTCACATCTGAGCCCAGTCAGAAGGATGTTTGCAATCTGACAGATGAAGGGGAAGAGGAAAGAAAGACATTTCACACAGAGAGAACAGCATCTGCATAGGTACAGAGGTGGGTGAACCTAGAATGTGCAGTTAGTGGGGTGTGTAATGTGTAAAGAGGAGAAATGAAGAATAGGATATTATTCTTAGGCAATAGACTGTATTTTTTTAATGAAGTACTTTCTTTTCTCACAATAAATGTTTATAAATATATATATTTAACAGATAAATATTTATCTGTATAGGATATATAATAAGATATATATTTATACATGATATATTTATCTTTTTTTTTTTTTTTGGAGACGGAGTTTCACACTTGTTGCCCAGCTGGAGTACGATGGCACGATCTTGGCTCACTGCAACCTCCACCTCCTGGGTTCAAGCGATATTCCTGCCTCAGCTTCCTGAGTAGCTGGGATTACAGGCATGCGCCACCACGCCCAGTTAATTTTGTATTTTTAGTACAGGTGGGGTTTCTCCATGTTGGTCAGGCTCGTCTCGAACTCCTGACCTTGTGATCTGCCAGCCTCGGCCTCCCAAAGTGCTGGGATTACAGGTGTGAGCCACCACGCCCAGCCCCTATACAAGATATATTTATTTTTACAGATAAATATATATAGTAAGGAGATATATATATAATCTGTTAAATATATATTTAATGTAAATGTATAATTTAAGTATATTTATTAATAAATGATTTAAATATA
>NW_016808851.1:2523247-2527347 GCF_001698545.2 Rhinopithecus bieti
ATATATAAATATATTAAATAGAAAATATATGACTTGGAAAATATTGAAAATATAAAGAAGAAAACAAAATATCTCATCATCTTATAACCCAGAAATAACTTTAAGAGTTAACTGCTGATACATTTGGGCATATTTTTAGGTATTCATAATTGAGGTCCTAACATAACTATAGTTTTCCATCTTTCTTTTTCACCTGACATTAGTGTTACTGGAAAAAGGTCCCAATCCAGACCCCAAAAGAGGGTTCTTGAATCTTGTGCAAGAAAGAATTTGCAGCAAATCCAGAGTGAAATGAAAGCAAGTTTATTAAGAAAGTCAAGGGATGAAAGAATGGCTACTGCACTGACAGAGTAGGGTGTTCCCAAAAGCAGAAAGAGGAATGCATCCACCTCAGGCATGATGTCTGCTTACACATGAGACAAAGCAAAAAATCGGCGGAGATGTGCTCTACAAGGGCCTGCGACAAAAGATTGTTAATCTTTGTGTAACTGCTGTCTTCCACAAGAATCCATGTTAAAATTTTTTTTTTTAGTGTAGATCCAAGAACGCTTTTATTCATAAGATACCAGGACATCAGGACATTTCCTGAGTCTGTTATTTCCCAGATCTATTAAGTCCTGGGTCTCTTTGGTAAACATTATCAACCTGTCTCTTTAACCATAATTATTCTGTGCCTAAGAATGCCTGACCTGGGAATGCTACCCATTCTCATTGACCTCATCCTCATTTACCCAGCCCCTATTCAGGCCCCTATAAAGTCACTCTGGTTCTCACATCTCTGACATTAGGAAAAACACAATAGATTTTCTTTTCTTTCTTTTTTTTTGAAATGGAGTCTTGCTCTGTCGCCCAGACTGGAGTGCAGTGTCGCGATCTAGGCTCACTGCAACCTCTGCCTCCCAGATTCAAGCGATTCTCCTGCCTCAGCCTCCTGAGCAGCTGGAATTACAGGCGCTCCCCAGCATGCCCAGCTAATTTTTGTATTTTTAGTAGAGAATGGGGTTTCACTATGTTGGCCAGGCTGGTCTCAAACTGTTGACCTCCAGTGATCCACCCCCCTCGGCCTCCCAAAAAACACAATGGCTTTTCTCACAGTGCATTCTTTTTAAATAAACACAGGCTGCTTTACTTCCTAAAGGGTACACGTGAGAACTCACCAAAATAGAGTCTACAGTCTGCGTTCTCTCTTCAGCTTCTGAGCCAGATCATCTCAGGACCTGGTGTCTTTTTCACTGTGCCCCATGATGCAGTCAACCCACCCTACTGCTCAAGTCATAGAAACCTGGGAATCATCCTTGACTCCTCCCTCTCTTTCACCCAATTCAAGTCTCCAAATTGGAGAATTCTAGCTGCTTAGTATCTCTTGGCTTTGTCTTCTCCTCCTAATCTCCAAAGAGAGGCCTTGTTGTCCACTGAAATACTGAAACCGTCTTTTATATTGTCTTACCTTCCTCAATGTGTTTTCCAAAGGCTGCTAAATTTGCTTTCTGAAAATACAAGTCTGAACTTGTCCTTTGCAGGCAGAATATCGTTTCAGAGGCTTCAGAGTGACTTTAGGATAAGGTTAAAATTCCTAAGAGACTTTTAGGATCTTTTTCTTATCTCTCTATTCTTATCTCTTATCCCTTGTACCAGCACCAAAAAACACTCCTCACGTTTACTGCTGGGATTTCAGTATGCATTTTTATCTAAATACATTCCACAAGTAGGCTGTCATATTTTTCAGGACTCAGCCCAGCATCACCTTTTCCTAAGAAGCCTTTCTGCACTTTTTTCTTAAACTCCTGGTTGGTGGTTGGGTTGAGGACCGTCCTGTGGGCTCCTTCAGCACCTGGGCCTTCTGTCTCTGCAGTAATCACACTATATTGTACTGTCTCCTTCTATCTGTCCCCTCCCCTAAATAATCAACTCCCTGGGGTGGGGATAGGAAATATTCTTTGTACACTAAATGCCTACCCAAAGTCCTGGTTTGGGAAAGGACTCTATGTTTGTTGAATAAATAAACAAATGCCTATATTTCCAGAATTTGGGGATGCCAAGGCGTTGGGGCTCACTTCAGGCCAGGAGTTTGAGACCAGTCTGGCCAGCAAGGCGAAACCCCACCTCTACTAAAAATGCAACAATTAGCCAGGCGTGGTGGCACGTGCCTGTGGTTCCAGCTACTCAGGAGGCTGAGGGACAAGATTCGCTTGAACCCGGGAGGTGGAGGTTGCAGTGAGCCGAGATCATACCACTGATCTACAGCCTGGGCAATAGAGCGAAACACTGTCTTAAAAAAAAAAAAAAAAAAAAAAAGTCATGATCACCTTAAAGACTTCATTATATTTTATTATATGCAAATATTTACTCAGAAAAAGGTTATTTCGGATTTAAGTTTTCTTTAAAATTTTAATACAGTTATTAATACTGTGGAAAATATTTTCTATACTTGGATTATAGCCATTAAAAGGAGTCCAAAAGGAGCCAACAGGTCAGAGTAGCAACATTTTTTTTTTTTTTGAGATGGAGTCTCACTCTGTTGCCCAGGCTGGAGTGCAGTGGCATCATCTTGGCTCACTGCAACCTCCACCTCCTGGATTCACACCATTCTCCTGCCTCAGGTTCCCGAGTAGCTAGGACTACAGGTGCCCACCACCACGCCCAGCTAATTTTTGTATTTTTAGTAGAGATGGGGTTTCACCATATTGACCAGGCTGGTCTTGAACTCCTGACCTTGTGATCCACCCACCTTGGCCTCCCAAAGTGCTGGGATTACAGGTGTGCGCCACCATGCCTGACCCAGAGTAGTAACATTTTTGACAATCATCATATATTTTGCCAATTATTTTTCAAAGAGATTTTACCAGGATACCAGCAATGTTTGAGAGCTCTCACTTCCATAAATATGAACTTGAAAGAAACAGTTATGAACTTGACAGTTAACTTTGTCTTTCTTCCTCTCTTTTTTTGCTGAAATTTGCATTTCTAGACTTCTAAGGATGTTGGCTTTTTTCATTGTTTTCAAATCAGTGGTAACTTAAGTCCTGTCTGTTCATATCTAAGCATATCTTAAAGCTAAAGATTGGAGTTGCTTAAGAAAGACACTGTGGGAAGAATACGCAAGATTGATCAGAGAAGAGAGACTGTGAATATAGGGGAAAATTAGGAGCTGTTAAAGCATTCCAAAAAGGGAAAAATGAGGCTTTTATCTAGAACCCTGTAAGCAAGAATGGATACGGGGATTCATTTAAAGGCCACAAGGATACATAAATAATGTAAGAGAGAAAAATCTAGAATACTCAAGGATACCCATGTAACTCCAATAGAAGTCACCCTATATTTTATTATAAGATAACTAGCCTATTAGCTATCTGGGTCTAATTTAAGCTTAAGTTACAAAAGGATGAAATAATTTCCTGGATGACGTGACTGAGAGAAAAGGAACATTTTTCTCATGTAACTTCAGAGGAAATGAAGTAACATAGCCAGCATGTGGACGTGGACTCGTGGCTTGCTCTGGGCTGCCTGACCTCCTGTGGAAGGCCAGACGACAGGCCTGGGTGAGGGCTGAGGGAGGAGGCAGGAGATGTATGTGTCAGATAGATGTTTGCACATATGTACCTTAAACCATTTGATCTCATGATAAGTCTGAAATATGAATATTATTTACATCTTCATACAAATGAGAGAAGACAGAATTCAGAGAGGCAAAGCATTCTGCTCCAAATCACACAACCCTGCAGGGCGGAGCTTGATTTTCCCGCCAGTCTGAGTGTGGAGTCTAGAATCTTTCCACACTTCATTGCATCTCTTCACGGGAAAGAATTTCCCACCAGATCCCTGCAAATAATTAGTTCAAAGAAGCTACAGAAAATGAGTTCTACAAGGCTGATTGGTTTGCATCTTGGTGTAAGGTAGGTTTAGGGAAGATCAAGGATGTTTATTTATTCAATTTCACGAAATTTCATGAGAAGCTCCTTTCTGTCCAACTACTGAACAACTCAGGGGTACCTTAGCATTCTTTTTTTTTTTTTTAATTTAATTTAATTTAATTTTTATTTTTATTTATATATTTATTTTTATTATACTTCAAGTTCTAGGGTACATGTGCATAACGTGAA
>NW_016808851.1:2531121-2538045 GCF_001698545.2 Rhinopithecus bieti
TTATACTTCAAGTTCTAGGGTACATGTGCATAACGTGAAGGTTTGTTACATATGTATACTTGTGCCTTGGAAAAAACTGCTTTAAAGTTCATATGGAACCAAAAAAGAGCATTCTTTTTATCCGATAGCTCCAGTAATTTTACATCACGGCCCTCTAAGTGTTGTGTCAGTCTTCCCGGTTAAATCCAATTGCCCTTGGTTACCTTTTAAAAATTAGTTTTCCTAAGGTTACCTGATGCAAAATATATTGTTCCCGAAGCTGGCTTGCAGAATTCCATGCAATAGTTCCATGAGCCAAGACTTTAGCTTTCTCAATCCACTTCAAAATTAATTCAAGCATTTCATTATATTCTTCTAAATGTGATGCTGCCTGAAAAACCAATAACATTAAGATAACAAATGTAAACTCAGTTTCTTGAGCTATAAATCAGTCTTCTCTCTTTTTGGACACAACAATCTTAGGGGTTGATAGTTATAATATCGATGATATTCAATGGTATCAAAAAATCATTTCCCTGTTGAAAATCTGTCAAAGGCTTCTCAGTGACCTTGGGATAAAGCTCAAATTCTTCTTATTTTTATTTTTTTTTTTTTTGAGACGGAGTCTCACTCTATCGCCCAGGCTGGAGTGCAGTGGCCGGATCTCAGCTCACTTCAAGCTCCACCTCCCGGGTTTACGCCATTCTCCTGCCTCAGCCTCCCGAGTAGCTGGGACTACAGGCGCCCGCCACCTCACCCGGCTAGTTTTTTGTATTTTTTTTTTTAGTAGAGACGGGGTTTCACGGTGTTAGCCAGGATGGTCTCGATCTCCTGACCTCGTGATCCACCCGTCTCGGCCTCCCAAAGTGCTGGGATTACAGGCTTGAGCCACCGCGCCCGGCCAAAGCTCAAATTCTTAATATGATTGAATTATTCCTCTTTTTCTTTCTTTTTTTTTTTCTCTTTCTTTTTTTAGCCAGGGTCTTACTCTCACCCAGGCTGGAGTGCAGTAGCAGGATCATGGCTAATTGCAGCCTCAATCTTACGGGCTCAGCCTCCCACCTCAGCCTCCCAAGTAGCTGGACCACAAGCACGTGTCCCCATGCCCAGTTAATGTTTTGCATCTTTTGTAGATTTCACCATGTTGCCCAGGCTGGTCTCAAACTCCTAGGCTCAAGTGATCCTTCCGCCTCAGCCTCCCAAAGTACTGGGATTGTAGGTATGAGCCACCATGCCAGGCCTTCCTCTATCCCTTCCTTCACCCTCCCCTGGGTAAGGAGGTGGCAAGTGGGGATTACAGCAGGCAAAGTTTCAATACTATAATCAATGGGTTGCCAACTCCTAGTTTTAACTTGTCACTGATTATATTAATCGGTTTCAAAAGTCTAGTCTATATGCAACAATTATTACAGATGTGCAACCTGAACCTATTAAGTCAATGTAAGCTAATATATATGTAGCTTACTTAAAGGTACTTGAATTAACCCCAAACTGATGTCATAAAACATGTTAACAGGTGAATATTCATTTCACAAACTACTTCTCCATTTTACAAAATATTCACTCCAAAGTCCGTTTATAGGACCACCTTTGTCAGTGACTTTATCATATGACTGGATATAAAATAAGTGCTGGTTTACACCTAAGTCTTAGGAACACAAGTGTAGCATGAAATAAGCTATACCTAAACTACTCTCTCATTGTCCATTTTATCTTTTTATTTATGTTTATTTATTTTCAAAAGAGAAAAGCAGAACATGGAAGTTTCTGCCTTAGAGGCTTTGGATTTCTGATCCGGAACACATACCTGATTGAGTTTGGAGAGCCGATTCTCAGCTTGTCTAATGGTCTGCTGGTGCAGTTCAGTCAGTTTTCCTATCTTCTTGGCCAGTGGCTTACCCAGTTGGTCATTCTGTTCGGAGAATTTCTGTACTGCTGCATCTAATTCCATTAACTTTGAATTACAACCATCTAATTCCTCTCCCAGCACCTTGATGGTCATCAAAATGAAAGAACATTAGAGAATAGAAAATAAATTTCTTCAGGTTTTCCAAGATCAGACTGATTTTTGTCAAAGCCAAATATCATAATGAATAATTTTACTACAATTCTACTATGATCAGGTCATTTTTGTTTCTTCGGTTGGAAAGGCAGAGCAGGATATGTTGTAATCCTGGTGTTTGTTTCCTATGAGGCTGAGTGAGAAAGCTAACATTTTCCTTCTGCCCCACCCAAAAAGGATTACAGTGCCTGAACTCATCAACAGAGGAAGAACACAGATTTAGCTACCAAGGACACAATTCACTTTGGAATTTATATACTTGCATTCCTAAATCATCACTTAGTCCTTTGACAGTCTTCTTTCTTACACACTCGTGCATGTATATTTATTAACACTGTTCAATTATAATGATAAGTTATGGAAGAGGATCTGTGTAGATTCAGTTATAACATTTCTTTACCACCTGCTGTTACTATTTGGCTTTAATAAAGGTTCCTAAAAGGTTTTTATCCTGTATCCCCAAGTAAAACTGACTCCAAAAACGATTTAATTCATTCAGTAGCACCCTTTAAACTTCTGCTTCTTACCTTTTGGTCAGTTTTAGCTTGAACTAAATTATCTGTCTTCGCTTTCAGCTTAGTTAGAATAGTTGTGAGGTCTTTAGCTACCTTCTGAATTTGCCGGTTGAGTTCCTGGCTCATGGCCTTGCTCTGTTCAACTTCTTTTATTTTGTCTTGGATCTAAAAAATCAGTGAGAACAGCAAAACAAGCCATGGTTAAAATTGTATAATAGATACTAAAAATCTCAAATGATGTTGACAAGACACATTTTAACTGCTTTGGCATTGATACCTTTGGTCACACCAGAGATGTGCAGTTAGTTACAAGCTCTCCTGGCTTTCCTTGACTTCACTATCTTTATGTATTTACTGCACTCCTTGTGTGCAAGGTGCTGGGAGAGCAAAGATACAAGAAACGTGTGTAGAGGAATTCACTTATTAAGTATTTACAGAGTACTCATTATAGATGGTTGTGTAGACAGCTGAGTTTGAATCCTATCTTCTCCATTAACTAACATAATGACCCTGAGCACACAAACTCCTCTAAGCCTTTTTCTTCATAGGATGGAAAATCCTCCCAAACAGTTGGAGGAACACTGATTTGTTTCCAAGCACCTTTTAATCAACGACTGTTAATGATCTGTTAACTCTTTTTGTAACTTTCCAACTACAACTCTATAGTATGCCAACAAAGTATTAAGCACATCCAATGCAAAGGAAGATGAAAAAAGACAGTTAGCATTTACAAATTTCCAATGAATTTGGTTTGATTTGATAAAAACCATTCACACTGTTGCTTAGAATAAAATGCTGAAGAAAAGACGTTAAAGAGAAGAAACATTTCTTTATATAAAAATCTTTAAAAAAAACCTCTTTAGTAGGGAGAAAACACACCATTAAAAGAGTGTTAATGGTGTGTTTGGCCTTCATTTTATTGAGTGTCAAAGTAAATGAAATACATATGAATAAGTCTATGATAGGAAAATTAATCCAGAGAAAAGCTTACATTTGAACCAAAAAAAAAAAAAAAAAAAAAAAAAAAAAAAACCATGGCTGTGCACAGAGGTGCACATCTGTAATCCCAACACTTTGGACTTTGGGAGGCTGAGGCAGGCAGATCACTTGAGGCCAGGAGTTTGAGATCAGGCTGGCCAACATGGCAAAACTTGTCTCTTTTACTAAAATACAAAATTAGCTGGGTGTGGTGGTGCATGCCTGGAATCCCAGCTACTTGGGAGGCTGAGGCATAAGAATTCCTTGAACCCAGGAGGTGGAGATTGCGGTAAGCTGAGATTGTTTCACTGCATTCCAGCCTGGGGGACAGAGCAAGACTCTGTCTCAAAAATATAAAAAGACCATGAACTTGCCAAGTCATCCTTCCCAATAGATCTTCCAATGTCTAAGAAGAAAAACCAAATATATCAATTAAATACTTAAAACAGTAAATAGCATATATTAGTAGTTTAGGTCAAAGTCGTGATAAAGTAGGATCGGATTTTGATGAGATTTTTAAAACACTTTGCATCATACACTGAAGATTTCCAAAGTAGAGCACAACTGTATGAATTTGACAGTTCGTACAAATGGGATATTACTTTCTATTTCATGTAGCACTTTAGAATTGCAGTATGTCTTCTCTTTGTCTCATATAGAATGGTTTTAATTAAACTTTAATAGCTTTAGCACTAAGCCACTAAGAGAGTCCTAAAAATCTATTATATTTCCATACAGATGTTATTTGAGCCTATTTTCACTACATGAAATTGTGTTCTTCATGAGACCAGAGACAGAAATCTCGCTCTGGTCTCAACACCAAAAGGACTATGCATTTCTTCTTAAAGAAACAAAATATTTGACATAAGAAAATAGAAAGACACTCTTGATCATAGGTTTACCTGATCACGGATCTTTAGGTCCAATGCTACTTCAGCCAATTGAAGGGAGAGTTCAGAAGGTAATATGGTATAAAGACCCAAGTACTTATCCTTCTGTTCTTCTGCCATTTTTTCAATGTTCTGTCGGTGATTTGTGGCTTCTGTTAGGAGAATCTGAAGAAAAGATCAAAATAAGAAATTTCTGGGAACCTTCTAAGGAGACTGTTATAGACAAGTCTGTACCTTTTTTCATCAACATATAATTAAGTGTGGAATTAGAGAAATATCTTAAAATAATACAACACTCTTCTTTTGTCTCTGAATATAAAGCATGTTCACTTTAGAAAACAAAGGAAAATCCCATGAAGTAATACTAAATATCTTCTATAGAACACATTTCTGAAATTTTTAAATTCAATATTCAATAAATATAAACAAGTATGTTCAATTAAAATCAGGGCAATTGTTTTTGAAATGAGGGGTAAAGAGAATGAGGAGTTTTTTTGTACCTGAAGTTCTTCAAGTTGAGCATCTATTTCTATTGTTGGATTCCCTAAATATTCTTTCGTTTCCTGAACCCAACATTTCACAGAATTGATCTGAGTCTCCACCATTTCTCGGTCCTTCAGCTCTTGCTTCACCAACTTTCCATTAGTCTTCACTTTCTCCTGCATGCTTCAGAAACATTACAGGGATAAAACAGAAGTGATGTGATGTGAAAGGAACCCCCTAATACTTGACAACATTTTATCCAATACATATACAGAAATGGGAAATCTAATATCTTTTTTGCAAGTAAAGACACTTCCTCAACACTGTCAAAAAACACTTCAGTTCATGTATAAATGTCATATAAAGTGAATAATTTGTCCTTCAAAAATTGAGAGTTGACTGTCTCACATGCCACTGAATTGCAATTAATTTCCTATTTAACATAGCCTGGAGATTATTTCATTATTTACTTCCTCTTTGGAAATCTACTAAAATGGCACATTTAAAAGTAATGTATAACTGGAATATATATGGCTATCTATTAGAAAGTAGTTTTTAAAGAAAAAAAATCAAGCTTCGGAAATTTCATAATTAATCACGTTAATAATGTCCAAATTTCAAGTCTTTATTTGAATTAATGTAAATTTGATAAGTATTAGGTTACCCCCACATCACCTATAAGGGAAAGAGGTGAATGCAAGGACATGAATGAGGTAATATTTGTAAATGTAGAAATTAAATTATCTATGAATATTTTTTCGCTGGCCCAAGAAGTGAATCAGGGCTGGCTGTATATCAACATTAACTTGCTCTTTCTACTAAATTCACTGACAGTCAGTGGCTACTATTTACCTGGACTGTGGTGTCATCTTTGCTCCTACATCCTGTCACCCCAGATAGCCAATGAGTTCTCAAGCTTTATCAAATCTAAGTTCTGAATAGCTCTCAATTGTTTCCCTCTCATGCTTCATTTCTCTTGAATCACCCTTCCTCTCCCTGCATCACCCAAGGAGCTCCTTGAAAGTGACATGTTTCTTCCTTTCTTACATGTCATCCCCCTGTTTGCAAAACTCAATGCCTAGCTCCAGGCTGCTCAGGCTTCTGCTTAAATTCTCCTTCTGAAGGGATGCCTTCTTTGACTCCTCTCCTCGGCTGCTTGTCTCTGCTTCGGATTCCCTCAGCTGCCTTTTCACACTTGACTGAAAGGCTGACTTAGTTGCCTATCTCTGCTGTTGACTGTAAACAGCATGAAGATAGACACTGAGTCTGCATGGTTCGTCATCATATCTCTAAGTACTATGAGATATGTATTTGTCAGACAAATGATTGAAGAATCAAAGAAACCAAAAAGCAAGGGTGATGGGAAGAGATCCCCACATTTTTAAGGTGGTGTGAAGGAGCACCTTCATACTCAAGTACCCTGCTTATCCCTTTGGGTCAAGGCCAAGTTTAGTAACAGAATGAAAGTAGGTGCTTAATTACTTCAGGCACCGATCTTGCATCGCGGTGATTTCCTGCAGGAGCGGCGGCTCTTCCCCGGGGGTCGGGGCGGCTCCATCCTGGAGCATGCTGAGGGCTTGCTGCCGGAGCATGCCCAAGGCCGACTGCTGCTGCTCCAGCTCCAGAACGAACGTGTCGTGGTATTCAAGAAGAGTTAAGAGTTCTGCTTTCGACGCCTTCTCTGCTGAACTTCCAGGTAACTTATCTTGCAGCTGATCAATCATTTCAGTGGCCTTTTTAACCTGATGACAAATGTACATACTATGAAGTTCAATAATAAATAAACTGAAAAAAATAGGGTCATTCCCATAAAAGCCACACAGTAGTGTATGAAGCCAATTAAAGATGATGGTATAAATTCCATATTTTAGGAAACTGGAACCTGAGCCACCTTCTTAACATGAAAGGAGATATCACCTCTGTACCTCTGGGTTTAAAGCTTTAATCTCAAAATAATATTAGGACAATCAGAGACTATACTTAATACAGAAAAAGCTTTATTTTTTTTTTTTTTTTT
>NW_016808851.1:2538231-2549655 GCF_001698545.2 Rhinopithecus bieti
TTTTTTTTTTTTTTAAACTAAGAAAACAAAATACTCTTTCCAATATTTAAGGTAACATAAATGAATACCTTTAAATCATAAAGGAAGACATGGCTTAAAACATTAAACCTTTAAAAGATGGAAAAAGTGGCCAGGCAGGCATGTGGTGGCTCATGCCTGTAACCCTGGCACTTTTGGAGGCCGAAACAGGCAGATCACCTGAGGTCAGGAGTTTGAGACCAGCCTGACCAACATGGCAAAACCCCATCTCTACTACAAATACAAAAATTAATCAGGTGTGGTGGTGGGTGCCTGTAATCCCAGCTACTCAGGAGGCTGAGACAGGAGAATTGCTTGACCCCAGGCAGTGGAGGCTGCAGTGAGCTGAGATCACACCACTGCGCTCCAGCCTGGGCGACAGAGCAAGACTCCAAAAAGGAAAACGTTGAATATACATTTTTGGTAATGAGTTAAATTTCTGCTCATTTTCAGGTTTCATGGTAAAGAAAAAGTATCTCGTTCTTTTACAAGGCCAGTTAAGAAAGCAAATGGGGCCAAATGGGCTTGTTCTCCTTTCAAAATTTATTTGCTTGGTTTTTCTCACTGAAATAATTTGACCATGACTTGGGATTAAACTGCACATTGCATTTTGTACATTTTGTACTTTGTTTCATAACTTAGTTTTTATGTCATTGAAACAGAGATTTGAAAAAGCCTTTATTACTTTCAGAAGGCTGACTTCAAAAAGCAGCAAAATACCGTGTTTCAAAATACATTATAATTAGTGAGGAAAGAAAGGTGAGCCCACGGACAGTGGAAACCACCTTGTTGTTAAAGCCCGTCCACTCATCCACTGCATCTTCCAGGATCTTCTCCTGGTCTTGGGCCACAGCTCGAAGGCGTGTCCAGCGCTGCCAGACTGTGGTCATTGACCTGCTCAGGGTGGCTTTGCTAGCATCATTTCCGGTTTTCTCCAGTTGTGAAGCTTTTTCCTCAAGGGCCACAATTTTCTCATGGAAAGAGTTAACCACTGACACTAAAGCCTAGAGTTGTGGGTGGAGGATGGAAGAGAGGAGACAAGGGAGAGATTAATTTTTTTTAAATTCTATGGATCTTGGTAAAGCCCAAAATTACCTGCAAAAGGGAATGTTTCTACATATACATTTATTCTCTTCTAGGTACCCTTTTATGTTTATTTTTTAACCAGAGTTAGTCTTAAAGCTTTTAAAGAGGTGAGGTGAATATTATTTATGTATTAAAACAAAAGTGTATTTTGCTACTTGAGATGACATTTTTTTCATTTTTAAAAGGCAGCACAAATGTAAGTGAACCAAATTTAATATTTTAGTATGTTACTTTTTCCCTTATATTGCTCTGATAAAGGGAGACTCAGTTATTAATTTTCAGTTTTATTTAATCTGTTATCAACAAAAAGTATTTACTGACATTTATTAAGTGCCACATCTTATCGGAAGCAAACTGCTCTGAACATCTTTTTAAAATC
Source organism: Rhinopithecus bieti (assembly GCF_001698545.2). NCBI lineage: Eukaryota > Metazoa > Chordata > Mammalia > Primates > Cercopithecidae > Rhinopithecus > Rhinopithecus bieti. The sequence continues at coordinate 2,539,715 of NW_016808851.1, forward strand.
TTTGCTATGCATTTCCAATGGGAATCCTAAAAGGTAACAGCATTTAATAAACTTAAAACTTCTATAAAATGTGGTTACATGCATCCTTATCATATTGAAAAATTCCAGGTAGAAATGAAGATTTATTGATCATGTTGCAAAGACCCATTACGATTATAGAAAAAGGATTTAAAAAAAAAACAAAAAACAGCCCAACACTCTGACCTTGTGCTCTGACAATTTTTCTTCTGCTTCATGACTAGAAGACGTCTTCAACAAAGAAAACTCAGACAGTTTCTTTTCTGTATCATTCATCAATTCAATAACCTCTTCCCTTGCTTTTTGGTAATCGTGCCATTGAGCTGTGCATCTTGAAAGAGTCCAACAGAAATTGATAAGTAACATGAAATCATGTATTTCTACACAAAGCTCTGGTGTCAGTATGTCTAATGATACTTAAGAGAGAAGAATGCATGTATGTGCTAATGTATGTCATTTGTGTATTACTACTTTCAGCGTGGAAATTCATTTCACTAAATATAAAACACAAAACATCCTGAAATACCTCTGCAAGAGATCCACTTGGGCACAAGAGTCCTGGCTCATCCTCTGGCTCCTGAGTTCCAGAGAAGCCATTTTCTGTTCTAGGTCTTCTTTGCCTGTTGGCTTGATGAGTGGGTCCAGGGTGGCTACCAGGCCGCGGAGCTCCTCCAGGTTACTGTGGAACTGATCCTCTGTACGGAAAAATTCCATGTGGTTTTTGAGATTTTCCTCTGCACTCTCCACGTCTAGGCCATTGCCTGCCAGCTGCAACATTTCTTGGGCATCCTCAAGCCAGTCATTGGCCACTTGAAATACCTGATAATACCTTTGACACTGGCTATACATTTCAGTCAAGGTAGCCTGAAAAACAGCAGTTGCAAACATAATCAACTCTCCTTTGCAATGTATTTGCAGGAAAGAGTTTCATTCATTCGTTTTCCAGTCCTCAGTCTCACGGGTGTATGTGTGTAAGTGCATTGATAAACTAGGGGAATATTTTTGTGGTGCCATCCATCATTAGCCTTGATTTTTCCTTCTGCTATTCTTGTTATAATTGTATTACTGCCATTAAATTAAATAATAAGGACAGAGATGGGATTGAAATTTATGTCAGTATCTTGACTAGTTCTGAATGTTCCCTCTCTAAGAAATAATATAATGCTTAGAAATATGTGGCAGACTGAATGTTTGCCAAAGTGCAGTAATGTCTCCATTGGTTAGAAGTATAACAACACGACCAAGCATGGTGGCTCATGACTGTAATCTCAGCACTTTGGGAGGCTGAGGGAGGCAGATCACTTGAGGCCAGGAGTTGGAGATAGCCTGGCTAACATGGTGAAACCCTGTCTCTACTAAAAATATGAAAATTAGCTGAGTGTGGTGGTGCATGCCTTTAATCCCAGCTATTTGGGAGGGTGAGGCACAAGAATTGCTTGAACTTGAGAGGCAGAGGTTGCAGTGAGCTGAGATAGTTTCACTGCACTCCAGACTCTGTCTCTCAAAAAACAAATTAACAAACAAACATGGAAAGGAAAAAAAAGAAAAGCAAAAAGCAAAAAAAAAAAAAAAGTATAGCAACATCAAACTTCCAAACTGGCATTTACCAGACCACAGAGCCACAGAGTAATTTCTGGAAGTGAAATAGTAACCTGTGAGTCTTGTATAGAGACTAAAATAGAAAAGTCGAAAAGTTTAAGTCTGGAAGGCTGGTCCATTCAACTCCAGAAGGAAAAGAAACACTCTAACCAGCCATCAATGACTGGACAAAATAAGCTGTGACTGTGCAAGCAAAGATGCATAGAAAAGGTAGAGAAAGTACCCGTAAGATGAGCACCAGTTAAGGAAAGAACAGGGACAGCGAAGCATAGAATCAGCGGAGGGAATAAGAAATGCCCCAGGAGCCATGATCTTTAGTTATTTGGACGAAGATAATCAATAAGACAAGACGGCACAAGTAGAGACATCTTAATAGATTTAAGATTTTGGTTCAAAACTCACCAAAAGAAGCAAGCTTACCTGACAAATGTCCTTCAAGAATGAAAATTTCTGGTAACTTCTGTTCTTACTCTACATTCTAGATTCTATATCTCTATTTATACTAATAGGTCTAGAAAAATAGTTTAAAAAATTTTTTAAACAATAGCCTTGAATCAACATGAAAAGGTTAAAGTGTATTTTAGGTTAAAGTTTTAGTTTAAAAGTCAGAATTTTACATGAAGAAGTTTATTATGATTTTATCCAATATTAACATTTTTACTATTGAAAGTGTTAACCTTAATCTTTGCGGAAAATAAAGTTAAATGAGAGCTAAGATTCATCTGAGGTTACTTTGTGTCAGACCCGATGCTAAGAAGATAAACCTAATAAAAGAATCATTAATATCTCTCTTCTACAAAAACAGACAGAGCCTTATAGGATGTCATTTGCCTGAGATCAAATAGCTGCTATTAAAACTCAGATGTGCCCTCCTCCCAGGCTTTAGCTGCTGTATTATCCTGATGAAAGCTATCTTTTACCTAAAGGGTTGGTTGACATCTCCTAGAATCAGAGGGACTGAAGACAGACATGGAGAAAAGGAGCCAAGAAATTAAAGGAAGTAATCCTCTGGCCACTATTTTTCTCTTCTTATTTTATTTTATTTTATTTTATTTTATTTTATTTTATTTTTAGACAGAGTTTTGCTCTTGTTGCCTAGGCTGGAGTGCAATGGCGTGATCTCGGCTCACTGCAACCTCTGCCTCCTGGCGATTCTCCTGCCTCAGCCTCCCAAGTAGGATTACAGTCATGCACCACCACACCCAGCTAATTTTTTTTTTTTTTTGTATTTACTAGAGACAGGGTTTCACCATGTTGGTCAGACTGGTCTTGAACTCCTGACCTCAGGTGATCCACCTGCCTCAGCCTCCCAAAGTGCTGTGATTACAGGCGTGCGCTACCATGCCTGGCCCTCTTCTTATTTTTAAATGCACAGAACTTGCAAGCCCCAGAGCAAGACGCAATTAGGCCAATCTGGGAAGTTTTGTACATGCTCCCATTTCTTTTTGTTATCCCTAAGTCAAGTAATTACGAGTATTCTAGTCTTTCTTCTGCTGTGCTATAGGGAAGCAAAAGACGGACAGCACTCATCCCCACAGAAGGGGTGAAGAGACGGGGCAACTAATGGGATACCCCACAAAAAAGTGGCTTATTAGCAAGGTCAGGGCTGCATTGTCTATCTGCCTCTCTCCATTTTGACTCTTCATCTAGCACTGACTTTAGAAATACCAGCCTTCACATTGTCTACAAAGGGCATCAGTAATTATTCATTGTTAATTAGTTGTACTATCAATGTACTAATATATAATATGAATTATGTTACTAATACCATTTATCATCTCTTTAAAGGTGAGAGATCACTGAGGCATCACTATTATAAGCAAAGTGAAGTCAAGATGGAAACCGCACAAAATGAATAGCATGCACATAAACAATTAAAATCACCTGGCCCAGCACGGTGGCTCCCACCTATAATCCCAGCACTTTGGGAGGCCAAGGCAGGCACATCACTTGATATCAGGAGTTTGAGACCAGCCTGGCCAACATTATGAAACCCCATCTCTACTGAAAATACAAAAATTAGCTGGACATGGTGGCAGTCGCCTGTAATCCCAGCTACTCGGGAGGCTGAAGCACAAGAATCACTGAGATGAGCTGAGATCACACCATTGCACTCCAGCCTGGGCGACAGAGCAAGACTTCATCTCAATTAAAAAAAAAAATTAAAATAACCATTTAAGTCACTGCTGAAGATGCTTCTGTGTAGTGTTTAGAAAGAAATATTTAAAGAAGCAATTATAACCAAGCAAATGAATTTCTTGTACCTGTTTACAAATAAGCACAATGGAAAAAAGAGAAGTGAAGTCCTGTTATACCTACCTGTCTGGTGCGTAAGGCTCCCTGAATGTCTCCATCCAGCTCTGAGAGCTCAGCGAGGCTATGTTCTAAATCCGCAGAAATCAGCTCCTTGGCCTTTGTGAACTTCTCCTTTTCCTTGTGACTCAGCGCATTCATGATTCTCAAGCTGGACTGGACCTCTTCCTGATGAATTTGGATCTTTCTGATTTCCTCTTGGATGTCCTGCAGGTTGAGGTCTAGGTACACCGGTCCACTGAGTTCTGCCTTCACTCTCCTCAGCCAGTCCAGGGAGCGACTCATCTCAGTCTGGAAGTCTATACTCTGCACCATTCGGCTCTCACATTCTGTCACCGTCTCACCAATGGCAGAAGTCAACAGTTTTAACTCCTCTTGCCAGGACTGGATCTGATGCCTGGCTTTCTCATAAGCCAAGGGGTCAAGGTGTGGGGCAAGATCTTCGAGATGTATGGTTACTCGTTTCAGTAGAATCCCCGAGTCCTGGAGGCTTCCTCCCAGGGAGTGATACATTTTGAGCTTCTCCTCTGCAGGCAGCGTTTCCTCATTCACTTTGGACTGCTCTTGTTTTACAGACTTCAGTTGTCTCTCTAGCTGTTGGCATATCTTCTCGTGTTCTTGGTAAGCACTGGTGGTGTCTTCTAATAAGCTAACCCTCTGTTCTGTTTGTCGCTTCAGCCTGTGATATAAGGTGACAAGGTACAGCATCTTGTCTGGCTGCCAAGGCTGACCTGTGCTGCGAAAACCTTCTTTTTTTTGGTTCAGTTCATCTACCGCCTCCCCAAGGCCCACCACCTCATCTAGAATGGCTCTGCAACCATCTTGCAGAGTCACAGCCTCCTCAACGGCCAGGTCGGTGGGAACTTTGCTCATCCTCAAGAATTGGGCTTCAAGTTCACTCAGAGACTGGGTTGTCAACTCAATCAAGGAAGCATATTCCTTCCGAGCAAGAATTGCTTCCTGGACTTTATAGAACTTGTCTTTAGCCAAGGCAACAATTACGTTAAATTGTTGGGGCAAAGTGTTTAGCTTTTCACTGAGGTAGGAATGATCAACTTCATTCAGCGATGGTAATATGGTCTGCCCAGTTCTCTGCAGCATAAGTAGAAGATTTTCATATTCTGGAGATTGTTCAAGAATGTGTTGGTATTTGGCCAGTTGTGTATGAAGCTCAGTACTCTCATTCATTAGGTTGATTTCAGGAAATGTAACAATATCTGCTTGTTTTAGCCAGTGGCAAGCTTTATCAAAATCTTCCTTAAAATGCTTCCTAGAAACCAAATTCTTCTCTAGTTCTTGTAACCGGTGACTGCACTTTTGTAAAACACTGTCATAGACACTCTGCAATTCCTGAAGCTTCCCCAGCACTTCACTCTTTTCCTGCTCTGTGACTCCTTTCATTAGTTCACGACCCTGGGCCCAAAGTCCAGTGACTTCATTTTGGTAAGTCTTGAGGCTGGCTTGTGCACTCTTACATGTTTTGACTTGTTTGCTCACATCATCTGGTAACAGACAGATGTGTTCACGGAACATTATCTTTCGCTCGTGTTGCTGAATTTGGCTGGTGGCCTGGAACACTGCCATGAGAAATTGGGTTTTCTCAGACAAGGCTTTGTTTAAGTACTTTCTTCGCTGGCCCACTAAGTCACTGAGACAATTCACATGGCTTTGTGCATCAGAGAGAGCCTTCTGAATGACCTGTCGCTCATTGAGACCAAGATCTGCCATGACCCTGTCTGCGTCCTTTATGAGCGATTTCAGGAGCATCTGCTTGGCCTCCAGTTCACTGCAGATGGCCAGGTGATCCATGAGAAGGTTCTGAGCCATATCTGGAGGAGGGCTCTGCTTAAGGGCCTCGGCGATGTTGGGTTGTTGCTCTTCTGCCCAATCCATTAGCTCCTGAAATTTGGACTGCACCACATTTAACTCCTCCAAGTTGGTGACTGACACTTGGATTTTCCTTTTAATGAGGTCCTCAAGCTGAAACCAACGTTGCTCTAAATGACTCGTCTGTTCTTTGACTAGCTCCTTGTCATCTAAACTCAGATGCTCTATCATTTTCTGCTTTTGATCTTTCAGATCTTCAATAGCATACTTTCTCTCCTGCAATGCCAATGCTAACTTTTTCAAAGCTTCCAGGTGGACAGCTGTACTCTCCGCATCAGATCTGAAAATACATGGAAAGGTGTAAGAGCAAATTAGCTATAGTCAATATCAATGTTTGTTCATACTATGCTAAATTACACTTCACCGTTTTCTTTTTGGAGACCGAGTTTTGCTCTTGTTTCCCAGACTAGAGTGCAATGCTGTGATCTCGGCTCACTGCAACCTCTGCCTCCCAGGTTCAAGCTATTCTCCTGCCTCAGTCTCCCAAGTAGCTGAGATTACAGGCATGCGCCACCACGGTTGGCTAATTTTATATTTTTCGTAGAGACAGGGTTTCACCATGTTGGTCAGACTGGTCTCTAACTCCTGACCTCCACCTGCCTTGGCCTCCCAAAGTGCTGGGATTACAGGCATGAGCCACTACTTCCGGCTGACACTTCACCATTTTCTTTAAGTGGATCTTCTGAGCTTAGAATAAATGGGAGTAGTTCAATTCATGGTTTATTGACAGAAGTGCTATAATTATGGAATACAAGTCTTATCAGAAGTCAATATTAGAAGTTGAATCAAATCAAGTTGCCTACTTCTTTCTGGCTGATAATGCCTTCCAATCAAATCAGAATATGCTTTTATCTTCCTCTGGCTCTTATCAACTGAGCAGAACCTATATGGTAACAAGATCCTTGGATGGTTTGTGTAATGTTAAACAGTGAGAAGCACTGATCTAGTGTACTCTAGAAAATGATACTGAAATAAATTAATAAGTGATGCATGATTTGTGTGCTTTCTTTTGTGAAGAGGGTTCAACAAACAATAGAGTGCTAGGTAGTATGATCTGTAAGGTATAACCAACAGCTCTAATGGCTACTTGTGTACTTGGATATTTTTTGCTTATCATTAGAAATCTTTAGTAATAAGTGTGAAATGTAAAGAATTGTCATCCCTTTGCTATGAAGCACACATAAAAATAGAATCTTACAGTCTTTTTTACTAAATGATCAGTTCTGAAGTATGAAAAGCAGAGTTGGGAGGCAGTATGAGAAGTTCTGTTTGGGACACAGTAAGTCTCAGGTGTGTGTGGGGCCTGCTGTAAGTCAGAAATATGAGTTGTTAATATTGACTGGACTAATCCCAAAGACCAGTAAATTGTGAAGTATCAAAGAAAAGCAAACAGACCAGAAAATGGTATACCAACAAAACCCCCAAAACCCCACCATGAGTTCATGATATCTAGAACAATGTTTGCAGTTTTCATTGCTGTAAACTAGTAAATCGGTGCAGAAAAAGTATAGATTTTAGCAATTATAGTGATCAAAAGTATGGAATGGTTTACACAATGATCCAGTATGTGTGTGTGTATTCTTATTTTTCAAAGAAGAAAGCTAAGAGGGGTTCAATCACTACAAAATCACAGAAGACACACATTAACTGAATTTGGATTGCTCACTAATTTCTAGACTCGTATAAGAAAAAAACCTGACTGAATTACACAGAATGCATTCATTACCTTATAGATGTGATAAGAAACCCAGGGAGCATATAGGTTCAAAAAGGATTCATTTAATGATTTCACAGATGATATCCCATAACTTGTAATTAAACAAAATTAGAAATATTTTTAGAATATTCTTTGAGGTCACAGAGAAAATGGTGCCATTTTCCAACATTTCTCTTTTACCCACTGGTTAAACTAATATCGAGCTAGGAAAACCATGACTCTATATCCAGGTGAAAACATTAGGTTTATAATGATGTTTTACTTACCAATATTAATAATAATAAGCAATAGATGATATACCTAAGACATTTTATTTTATTTTTTTGAGACAGGGTCTTGCTCTGTCACCCAGGCTGGAGTACGGTGGTGCAATCTTGGCTCACTGCAGCCTCCTCCTCCCAGGTTCAAGTGATTCTCCTGTCTCAGTCTCCCAAGTGGCTGGGATTACAGGCATGCACCACCACACCCAGCTACTTTTTGTATTTTTAGTAAAGATGAGGTTTCACCATGTTGTCCAGGCTGGTCTAGAACTCCTGACTTCAACTAATCCACCCGCCTTGGCCTCCTAAAGTGCTGGGATTACAGGCATAAGCCACTGCACCTAGGCACATTTTACATTTTTATAGATATTAGGAAATGTCTGGCTTAGCATTTTGGTGACCCATGGGAGAATTTTTGTTACCTGGCCAAATTATCCCATTCTGTAGTAAATTTTTCTAGGAACACTTCAACGACATTCATACAGTCATGGTAATCTCTTGTTCTCTGAAGATCCTCTTCCCTTTGCAAGCACAGGTTATTAGACTGACGGCACAAATCGAGCCACTGATCATTTAAATGATTTATTTCCTTGTGTTCAGGCGACTCCTCCTTCTTTGTTAACTTATTCACCTTTTCTATTATGGTGTTCACGGATGCCTGTTTGCTCTGTAGTTTCTTAACAAAATCCTGAAGGATAACAGCAACAAAAAATATGTAATGTGTTAAGAAATCCCCAAATAAATATAGAGAGCAACACAGACATAAGACCTTTGAACACTCTAAGTTCCTTAATACGAAAAAACTGAAGAATGTATAAGTCATGGGAAACAAAGAGAAAGTCTAAAAATCACCATATCTCTTTATGAACGTTAATTCCCATGTGTGCAAGATTCAGGGTAGCTGTGGTATATTCTTTTATGGTACTATTTCCAGAGGCATAAAGAAAAACTAATACATATGAAACATTACAGTCATTATTGAAAAAAGTCATTATCTTACCTTGAAGTGCGACCTTCGTTTTCTAAGAATTTTTAAAGCGTTCATGTTTTTCAAAATTTATTCTTAAACTAAGAGTGCTTTTATTCTCAAGATATCAGGACATTAGGACATTTCCTAGGTCTGCTAAATCCTGGGTCTGTCAAGTTCTGAATCTGTTCAGTAAACATTATGAACCTGTTCCCTTAACTAAATATCCTGTGACTAACAATGCCTAGCGTTCTGGGAATGCAGCCCAGCAGGTCTCAGCCTCATTTTACTCAGCCCCTCTTCAAGATGGAGTCGCTCTGGTTTGAACGCCTCTGACAGAAACCTTCCAAATGTAAGAGACAAGGCAAAGTAGCTTGGGTCACCAGGTGGGCAGTGGTGCTATGTACAAAGTTGGGGAAGGCTGGAGTACATTTGCCAACTGGAAAGGCAATGGTTTAGATTCATCTACTCCCTGCATACACATCAAAAAGAAATCTCTAACGTACCATCTCTTCCAGCCCAACATGTGGCCAGAGGATCATTTCTTTGGATAGTGATTCCTCTGAGGGGTTGGTTCATGGACTTCCATACTCTCCCACTGTTCACTCCCATTTCCATTTACTTCCACTACCCAAAAAAAATCTCTCAAATCCCCGGACTTATATATGAAATTCTGTCCTTAAAGCTAGGTTCAATCACAGTTAAAATGTTAATAAAACAACAGTACCATCTTGAATGTTTTAAGTATGTGTATATCTAAAACAAATACAGCAAAATATTAGCATTGTTTATTATCTCTGAATGGTAGTAGCATTAGTGATTTAAATTTGCTTAAGACATTTCTGTATTTACTAAGCCTTTTATAATAAAACTTTTCTTATAAAATACATTTAAAAAATTAAATTTCTAGGATGGTTCACAAATTTTTTTTTAAAAGTTAGTGCTTTTGAGAAAAAAAATAAATGTTATTATCCCTATCCCTATTCTCTTTTTTTCTTGTACTTGCAAACAGCACTTCAGTAGACAATATGTTATTATTGACTCATAATCACGGAGAAAAAAAAATCTTAAAGTTTGTTAAAAATCTTACACAACTTCCAATCAAGTTAATACATTTTTAATTTTCTTTTTTCTTTCTTTCTCTCTCTCTCTCTTTTCTTTTTTTTTTTTTTTTTTTTTT
>NW_016808851.1:2549980-2562029 GCF_001698545.2 Rhinopithecus bieti
TTTTTTTTTTTTTTTTTTTTTTTTTTTTGAGACAGAGTCTCACTCTGTGGCCCAGGCTGGCTCACTGCAACCTCCGCCTCCCAAGTTCAAATGATTCTCGTGCCTCAGCCTCTCAAGTAGCTGGGATTATAGGCATGTGCCATGCAAGGCTAAGTTTTGTATTTTTAGTAGAGATGGGGTCTCACCATGCTGGCCAGCCTGGTCTCAAACTCCTGGCCTCAAGTGATCTGCCCACCTCAGCTTCCAAAAGTGCTGGGATTATAGGCATGAGCCACCACACCTGGCCACAATTTTCTATGTATTGTAAATTGTTTAAATTATATATAAATATGTAATACAAACTGCATTTACATTATACTTTAAATGAATTACATATAGCTCAAATATAATTTATATTATACTTTAAATGAATTACATATAGCTCAAATATATAATTAATGAATTGATAAGCTTACAGTCCTGCAGCTTTAGCATAATATGGTGATGAAAATCTAAAAAGTTGGCCGGGCGCGGTGCCCAAGGCCTGTAATCCCAGCACTTTGGGAGGCCGATACGGGCGAATCACGAGGTCAGGAGATCGAGACCATCCTGGCTAACACGGTGAAACCCCGTCTCTACTAAAAATACAAAAACTAGCTGGGCGAGGTGGCGGGCGCCTGTAGTCCCAGCTACTCGGGAGGCTGAGGCAGGAGAATGGCGTAAACCCGGGAGGCGGAGCTTGCAGTGAGCTGAGATCTGGCCACTGCACTCCAGTCCGGGTGACAGAGCGAGACTCCGCCTCAAAAAAAAAAAAAAAAAAAAAAATCTAAAACTTAATAATGTTCCTTGTTTGTTTAGTCAGAGTCTTCTGACTAAGCAGTCTACTCTGTAGACTAAATCACATCTGCTTTTTACAGGAACAATGTAGAGAATGAATGTCTTCTGGTGCAAGTGGCCATCTGAAGCTTCAGTAATATATTTGAATGTTTACTTTATAATCTGTTTTCCCTGGCACCAAATGAAATTTGTTCAGATTTGCTATTCCTTAAAGCAGTGGTCCCCAAACTTTTTGGCACCTGGCATGGGTTTTGTGGAAGACGATTTTTCCATGAACAGGGCTGGAGGGGGATGGTTTCAGGATGAAGCTGTTCCACCTCGAATCATCAGATGTTAGTTAGATTATCATATGGAGCATGCAACCTAGATCCCTTGCATGTGCAATTCACAGTAGGGTTTGCACTATGAGACTCTGATGTGGCCTCTGATCTGACAGGAGGTGGAGCTAAGGCAGTAATGCTTGCTCACCTCCCACTGTGCGGCCAGGTTCCTAGCAGGACATGGACTGGTACTGGTCCATAATCTGGGGGTTGGGGACCCCTGCCTTAAAGAGTTGTATTAATGTCTAAGGATTGACAAAGACTCAGGCATATTGAAGTGAATACACTGAATACATTTCAAGTTTTCTATTCTGTTGGCCTCTTTTATCTCCGCTGGGGACAAATTAATACCCACCTTAACTTGTGAAACCATGTTCTGCGCAATACTCAGCTCCAGCTCAGAGTGCCTCCTCCTCATGTTCTGCAGTTGCTGATCAGCATCTTGCAGGTAAATCCAGAGCTCCGCCTTCAGGTGCTTGATTTCTTCCCATCCCTGAGTTAAGTTCTGGGCCTGGACGAGCCTTTGTTCAATCTTGAGAAAACGCAGGTATAAAAGTTAGCAACCATACATGGAAACATTTATGGTTAATGAATCAGAGATGGAACTCTCCAGCTGGCTTGTGCACTCATTTGACACACACATACACACACAAACACACACAGGCAAATACATAAATTTAAAAAGTACTTCTTTATTTACTTCAGGAAAAGCAGATTTCCTTTTTTATTGAGGGTTTCTAAAGGCTTTAAATGTCTATGAGTTATGCTACTTGGTTTTAATCAGTGTTGTGAAATTCTAGTAAGTTGGTTTTTTTTTTGAGATGGAGTTTCGCTTTTGTTGCCCAGGCAGGAGTGCAATGGCACATTCTCAGCTCACCGCTACTTCTGCCTCCCAGGTTCAAGTGATTTTCCTGCTTCAGCCTCCCGAGTAGCTGGGATTACAGGCATGCACTATCACACCCAGCTAATTTTGTATTTTTAGTAGAAATAGGGTTTCTCTGCGTTGGTCAGGCTCGTCTTGAACTCCCGACCTCAGGCAATACGCCCGTCTTGGACTCCCAAAGTGCTGGGATTACAGGCATGAGTCACCATGCCTGGCGAAACTCTAATAAGTTTTATCAATTTATTAGGTCTAAGGCTGCTCTAATGGTTTTTCTCATTGGGCATTTCAGTAGATTCATCTGACTGACTCATGAATTTGGTGTTAAGGTTAACCAGAAAATACTTCTGTTGTCCTCTATTGTACATTTGTTCATCCTTCTTACAACATGCTGAATTATTAATGTTTTGGATATGTCTTTAGATCTGCTTCACTGATTTTTGAAGCTGTGTAATTTGTTTCAATAAATCATTTCTGTAAAAAATAAATGGGTTTTATTGCCTGGGCATGGTGGTTCATGTCTGTAATCCTAGCACTTTGGGAGGCCAAGGCAGGTGGATTGCCTGAGCTCAGGAATTCGAGACTCACCTGGGCAACACAGTGAAACCCTTTCTCTACTGAAATACCAAAAGTAGCCAGGCGTGGTGGTGAGTGCCTGTAGTCCCAGCTACTCGGGAGGCTGAGGCTTGAGAATTGCTTGAACCCAGGAGGTGGAGGTTGCAGTGAGCCGAAATTGCACCACTGCACTCCAACCTGGGAAACAGAGTGAGACTCTTTCTCTAAAATAAAATAAAATAAAATAAAATAAAATAAAATAAAATACAATACAATACAATACAATACAATAAAATAGTTACATCATCTTTTGTAAGGATTTAAAAACAGATGTGTTTTGATAATATTAGAGAAAAAACCTTATTATTTTGACTTTTTTTTCCTGTGAATCATTTTACTATTCTGTGAATATTTAATAAATTAAATACCAAAACTAAGTCTTATTTTTCTTTTAAACTCAAATGTGGACCAGGCGTGGTGGCTCACGCCTGTAATCCCAGCACTTTGGTAGGCCAAGGAGGGACGATTGCTTGAGCCCAGGAGTTTGAGACCAGCCTGGGCAACATAGCGAAGCTGTATCTCTACAAAAAGTATAAAAATTAGCTGGGTGTGGTGGTGCATGACTATAGTCCCAGCTACTTGGGAGGTGGAGATGGGAGGATCACCTGAGCCCAGGAGGTTGAGGCTCCAGTCAGTGATGATAGCGCCACTGCATTCCGGACTGGTTGGCAGAGTGTCTCAAAGCAAACAAACAAACCCAAATGTGTTTCATGGAAGAGTTTAAGGCTGCAGTGGCAACAGCAGGGAATACATGGCTCCAGTGCTGCCATCTATCTGTGTGGACCAGTACTGCTACTCATCACAGCCCAGATAGTTTCAAAACCCTTCTGAACACCACACTTTACCAATGAACTAGAAGGATTGTGACAGATGGCATGCTCTTTGGCATCCTTGATAAAATAAAGAAAGGGTCAAGAGCCCCTTTCATATTAAGTATTGCCTAAAGAAAAAGATGGAAAAGGAGAAAACAACAAAAAAAGGTGTGGCAAAATAGGAAAAGAGAGAGAATGGTCATTAAGGAGGAGAAAAAAAGAAAGGTTCTAATGGGACTAAGTGATTCAGTCTCAATCTGATGTCATCAATGTCAGGATGTGCTTAATTTTCTAGGACTTAGCTGAAATTCAAATATCTATTTATTATAATGACTGTAGAACCATTATATACAGCAAGAACAACCCAAGAGCTATTTTCTTTCAATATCACATGAAATATTCAAGCAAGAGAATATAATAAAACAAATTCAATGTGATTTTTCATTTTCTTACCATTTGCTCTGTTTGTTGAATGTCTTTTGCTGTGGTTTTCACCGAAGCATTTGACAGGTCACACATGGAGCAAAGGAGATCTAGGTAGGTCCTTGCCTGCTCTTGCAAAGCTCTGAAGTGTTTGACCTGGAAAAGGCAAGCGTCAGAGTGAAAGAGATGCATCAGCTATTTAGATAGCAAATACTTATATCATTTGTAATATTCTGTTAACACTTCAAAAATAATCTTGCTATGCTCAGTGTTTTCACCACTGTGTTCAAGTGCCATATACTAGTGACTCCCAGGAAAAAATTCAAATCACTGATGAGGATTTATTTGTTGACTATTTGCTTCTCCTTATATGTAAAGTATTCTGTATGGTATGGGAAAGGGGAAAACGCAAGAAACTTCTATAATCTTTCCAGATTACTTGCTCACATGCCAGCTTATTTTCCATTTCAGAGAAAGAATTTGTAGCCTGCTCTGGTCTCCTTCTTAACATGTTTTTGCATATCTTAGAGACAGAAGGCAAAGGTCTGCCAGTTGGTAGGTTTCATTGGAGTGAGGTTAAAACACAGATGTCTGGGCTTGTTTACTTTGCAGGAGATTTACCTTGTGATATTCTCTTTCCACAAGCCCAAGAGAGGCTTCTCTAGGTGGATCTTTAATCTATTTACAGAAACAAAGAAATGTGTTTCTTTGTGGATGCTCAGATTCTACTCAGGCTCCATTTTAGATATTGGGCATAGAGCAGCCCATAAAGCAAAACCCTTGCTCCCATGGAGTTTACATTCTTAGGAAGGAGATAAATAATATATAAATAAACAAACATGCACTGGAATGTTTAGTACTGTTACATATCATGTGGAAAAATTAAGGTGCTAAGCAGATAGGGTATGAGGAAGAAGCAATGCCACTTCAGGGACAGTGTATCTCAACGGCCCCTCTGAGGAAAAGACCTGAATGCATGGCATGGCCTAAGGTAAGAACATTCCAGGCAGGTGGACATGGTGGGCAGAGAGAGAGCAAATGCAAAGCCCTGAGGCTGGAGCAGAGTGAACCAGGTGGGAGCAGAAGTTGGAGGGTGGGGTGGGGGCAAGTCATGGAGCCCCTTATAAGAAGACCTGACCATACATCCCTGTTTGTTGGGTTTTATCTTTAGTCTAGAGTTTCTCAACTCAGAACTATTGACAGTTGACTCCAAATAATTCTTTGTTGTGTGGGCTGACTTATACCTTGCAGACTGTCAGCAGCATCCTTCGCGTCTACCCACTTAATGCCAGCAGCGACCCCACCATCCCAGTTGTGACAACCAACAACGTGTTCAGACAGTGCCAAATGTCCCCTGTGGGAGCAAAGTTGCCATCTCCTCCACTCCAGTTGTGAACCACTGCTTTGGTCCCATTGGATTATGTAAAGCAGACTCTGTCTTATCAAGAAGGTTCCATTTGGGAAAACAAATTAACCAGCCTATTCATAAGCCATGGTAAGAAAGTTGGAATTTAAGTGTGATGGGAAAATACTCAGGGCATCATGATCTGAGACAGGCTTTCAAAGACTCTCTCCTAACATTGCGTGGAGAACTGGCCACCACAGGGGCGGTAGGCAGCAACGGTGCCCAGGTGTTAGGCTACTGCAGGGATCAGATGAACCGTGAAGATGGCCTGACTGGGGGCGGTGGCTGAGGTAGTGAGAAGTGGTTCTTGATTACTACATAAATGGGTATAAACAAGGAAGGCGGTATTGATGGCAAGTTGTAGCGATAAAGTCGACCTCCAGGATTTTCCCAAATCATAGAGTCAATCATGGCACCTGATTTTGTGACTCTGATCTCAGTATTTTTCCTCTGCACTGTGTGGATTACCTAGACATGCTATGCTCCTGTGGATATAATAAATACAGATTAATTTCCCATTAAGTCAGAAGTAGCACATTTTCAATTGAATGTACAAGCTAACTATGGTATTGTGAGTCATCACAATACCAAGTCATGTACACAAGTACCATATCATGCACCTATGACCCAGAGAAAGTTATTTGTCTCAAGCAACTTTTGGATATGAGAAGAGAATAAGTTGTCAGAATGTCTATTTTATGAACATGTTTAATAGAAAGGAATGATGCTATATTTTGAGATTTATATAGTTGGTCTGATTCTGAAAGCATTGGAAGTAGCACATAGAGTGTCAGTGACCACACAGCTGCAAAAATGTTTGCTAAAATCAACTTTACAGAAAAATCTTATAGTACTTTTTCCCATTCCCTAAAGTTCACATTTTATGCCTTATAAAAACACATAGCACTCTGAATGGAATCAAATCCATGTGTCATTTTCTTGTGGTAGTAGGGAGTGTATTATCTTCACATATGTATTGAGGGTTTACTAGACGGATGGTGCTGGGGACACACACTGCATCTTGGTACCATGCCCATTGTAAATGGATTCTCCAGTCACACATCCAAGCTTGCCAGCCACTAAGGGCCTGGTCAGTTTTACATGAACACAGTAAGTTCTCATTTAATGTTGTCGGCAGATTCTTGGAAACTGTGACTTCTTTAAGCAAGAAGTTGTATAATGAAACAACTTTTGTTCTCATCAACGCTGTAATAAACCTGCATATTGAAGGAAATGACATTATTTGAGGACCTGCTGTACATGGTTTTGCTTAAAGTTTCAGATTCTAAGACCTGTTGATGGCATCAAGTGAGGACTTACTGCACTTGCCAAGGGAAAAACTAAAACAAAACAAAAAACAAAAGAAACAACAACAAAAATAAAATAAAAAAGGAAACAAAATAAAAAAACCTTTCCTCCTCAGAGTGACAGTGGTCCAAGTGTCTCTACCACTTTGAACTCCCTTCTCTGGCTACTTTCAAAGACCATTTAGAGAGACGTGAAACAGGCAGAAACAGGGAACCATACAGTCACATAATCTGGAAGAAGGATCAGTATCCTCCTGTGACCATGGCTTATTCTGGTATGTGTAGTAAATCTCTTCCTGCTCTAGCAAAAGATCACTGGCATTAATACTTTCTTTTCCCTTCATCTCTTTTATTTCTTTTTTGGTAACAAAAGAGAAAAATTAAGTGTTGATCTGAATTTATTCAATTTATTCAAAGTGCATTAGAAACAGCCACAAGACAAGGTGGCTTGTGATTCAAGAAAACTCTCAGTCTAATAAAAAAAGCAGAATATAGGCAGTCTTTAATTCATTTTTTTTATTCAAGGAGAACCATGTTTCATTTTCCTGATCCTATTCTTATAAAGTATTATATGAACATTTTCTGAACCATTTAATGACAATGTAAATCATTTTAGCCTTTAGAAAGTATACTTTGGGGGATGAATTAACTAGGCACATTCTTTATGTGGACTCAATGATCAAATACATTATGTTATTCTCAATTTGTGGTAAAAAATTAAATTATTAAATATTGTTAATTTATATCTGGCAGCAATAACCTTTATAACTAAATTCCTCTAAAATATTTTCCCACAGGGTTAACACTGCATACCAAAGCTGCTTAGTACAAAAGTTTTAAAAAAAATTCCCACATATTCTGGTTAAGTCTCGGCAACAACATTTTAAGCATGTGGATGTCAAATTAATACGGAATAGAATTCCTTTCACATGATAAAAACTAAAATTTCATTCATCATCCATTCAATAATTATTTATGAAGCACCTTGTTTATGCCCCAAAACTATGCAAGAAGCTAGTACTACTTTTCTGTTTATAAGTAATGTTTACTTGTAGTGTGATATTTGCATTTCATTATAACTTTTAGAAGCAAGTATACTTATAAATGTCACTTTTAATAGCAGGAAACTATCTCGGAGGCTCTGAGAAATTAAGTGACTTACCCACGGTCCCCCAACAGAATAAATATCAGAATTGATCTTTGGTTACAGTGCCCATTTTCTTTCTTTCTTTTCTTTCTTTCCTTCTTTCCTTCCTTCTTTCTTTCTTTCTTTCTTTCTTTCTTTCTTTCTTTCTTTCTTTCTTTCTTTCTTTCTTTCTCTCTCTCTCTCTCTTTCCCTTTCCCTCTTTCCCTCCCTCTTTCCTTCCTTCCTTCCTTCCTTCCTTCCTTCCTTCCTTCCTTCCTTCCTTCCTTCCTTTTTTTTTTTTTTTTTTTTGACAGATTCTCACTCTGTTGCCCAGGCTGGAGTGCAGAGGCATGATCTTGGCTCACTGCAACCTCCACCTCCACCTCCCAGGTTCAAGCAATTCTCATACTTCAACTTCCTGAATAGCTAGGATTACAAGTGCCTGCCACCACACCCAGCTAATTTTTGTGTTTTTAGTAGAGATGAGGTTTCACCATGTTGGCCAGGATGGTCTTGCACTCTTGAACCTGTGTGGTCTGCCCACTTTGGCCTCTCAAAGTGTTAGGATTACAGGAGTGAGTCACTGGGCCCGGCCCCATTCTCTTTCTTTTCTTTTTTTTTTTTATTTTAATAGTTTATTTTATTATTATTTTATTTTTTATTTTATTTTTTAATTTTTTGAGACAGTGTCTCACTCTGTACCAGGCTGGAGTGCAGTGGCATGATCATGGCTCACTGCGACCTCTGCATCCCAGGTTCAAGCGATTTTCCTGCCTCAGCCTCCGCATCCTCAGGAGGGTAGGTACTCTCCTACCCCAATCCCAGGGTAGCTGTGATTACAGGCGCATACCACCATGCCCAGTTAATTTTTATATTTTTAGTAGAAATGGGGTTTCACCATCTTGGTCAGGCTGGTCTCAAACTCCTGGCCTCAAGTGATTCGCCTGTCTCGGCCTCCCAAAGTGCTGGGATTGCAGGCATGAGTCACTGCACCCGGCCCCATTCTCTTCCTAATCTACCAAGTTGGCCCCTCACTATCATGTCCATCTTCCGGCTGGCACATGAACTCCACTAACGCAAACCACAGACCTTCTTCCTACTTTTAGATTCCCAGGAGTCAATACAGTTTGGCACATCGTAGGTACTTCACACATTTTCATTGACTGTCAAATGATTCACAAGAATAACACAAACTTTCAGGAGTTTACTACCTGCTTAACAGCTTCTGCCCTACTAAGAGGTGGTTGAGGGCTTGGCTCTAAATCCGGCTGGACTGTAGAAAGCCAGGCCTGGCACTGCTGCAGGGTGTCTTGTCGGCTGACGTGCTTCTGAAGTTCATGTTCC
Organism: Rhinopithecus bieti; assembly: GCF_001698545.2. NCBI lineage: Eukaryota > Metazoa > Chordata > Mammalia > Primates > Cercopithecidae > Rhinopithecus > Rhinopithecus bieti. Next base: position 2,559,029 of record NW_016808851.1, read on the forward strand.
AAACTCTGGTACACCTGAGACAATACAACCATGCTGAGATTATGAGAACTGCTTTCTACCTCTATAAAGATCATTGAAATTCAATGAAACATGACCAGTACATCTAAACGGATTTTCCCCCCAAGACTCCGCAATTTCATACACATATCTAAGGTAGTTGTATGCCTCCCCAAGTGTTGCAAAATGCAATGGCCATCCCCCAGTTGATAACTTCTCAGTCCACACATCACAATGTAATATCTGGATTAGGGGAAGAGAACATGCGCAGGGTAAATATAACTGTAGAGGCATGTTAGAATACATAAAATCATTGAAGTTAATTGTCATAAACATAAGTCAGAGGTTTATGCAGCTTCTCTTCCTATAGTATAAATATTGTACTTTTTGTTTAAGCTAGCAACTAAAAGTAAAAATAAAACATGACTTCAAAAAAAGATAACCAATGTTTCTCTAACTGTGATGTTTCTGCAATAGAGGTAGGGCAAAATTTGAACTAAATTATAAAATGAGGAGCAGAGAGGTGGATGCCCTCACTGCATCTCAGAAGTTATGTTCCAAGGCAAAAACAATCCAGAATAATTCATACATTTTCTGATATGTCTATGTAATTAATCCTTAACAAGCCAACCAATTTTCATTTTATCCATAAAGACATATTAAGAAAAATTACGTATCTGCTTGAGATCAAGAGGAAATATATCTGTGATGTTTCCATTTAAGAAAAAGGAAAAAAGAAGGAAATTAGTTTAACCTGGCATTTCTTTCATTATTGAGACAATAGAAGCAATCATTGAATTCTACTTTTCTCTGTCATCTTTTAAATTCACCACTTTCATCTGACATTAGGTTTATCCCTTATTTAGTCTTATTCCAAGCAGAATTTTTAAAAGAATGGTGTTTTGTTCTCTTTATCACTTTTGCAAACTTTAATTATGAAGTTCTGATTATGTTCTTAGAATTTCATCTGCTTTCTAAATTTTAAAAATTATGTTGGTCTTTCTAACATCCACCAGTTAAAAAAAAAAAGTTAAACTGTATCCCTAATGCAAAGAAAATGTTCACTGTGAAGGAAGTCAGTGTGCAAGAAATCTCTGTTGAATGAGTGAATGAATGAACTCACTGGAGAGTTCTATGTGTAGCCTCATTTTCTCTCTTAACTGTCCCTTTTCTCCTCTTGTCATCATTTTCAATTATTTATTAGATTCTTTTATTCCTCTTTTGTTAACCTTTAAAGGTGATTTTTTGTAAGTCTGGGAAGCTATTAATGTCACTCAGAATTTTTTTTATTATTATGGTGAACATGGACCATTCTAACTATGTTACTGGTGTATCACCAGTTCTTACTGGCTAGTCCAGTAAACAAAAATACACAGAATACTAAGTTTAAAGGCTTATAAAAACTCTTTGCAGTGTCACTTAAAATTCTAGAATAATGTAAAGCAATTTACTTATTTTAGTAAAATTTGTTAAAATAGTAATTCTTACTCCTCTTAGACTTACTTTTAAAACATTAACAATTCTGTTTTAGTGGAAGTATACCCACTTAAGTGTAAGTCGTATTTGTCACTTACTCCTTTCTCAAATTCTATATGAATGCAAGCAAATATTGATTTAGATTAGAACCCAGGCTGCATACAGTTAAAAACAAAATAATTATGGTGAAAATTATGAAATGAATTTATGTTTTTGTTACAAAATAAATGGCAAATTAGAAAGTATTGATGATGTGCAAAGAAAAACATGGGGGCACACCCAAGATGGCCGGATAGGAACAGCTCCCACCTCCAGCTCCCAGCGTGAGTGACACAGAAGACGGGTGATTTCTGCATTTTCAACTGAGCTTTGAAGAGAGCAGTGAATCTCCCAGCACGGAGGTTGAGATCTGAGAATGGACAGACTGCCTGCTCAAGTGGGTCCCTGACCCCTGAGTAGCCTAACTGGGAGACATCCCACACTAGGTGCAGACCAACACCTCACACATCACACGGCTGGGTACACCCCGAGACAAAGCTTCCAGAGCAAGAATCAGACAGCAACACTCGCTGTTCAGCAATATTCTATCTTCTGCAGCCTCCACTGCTGATACCCAGGCAAACAGGATCTGGAGTGGACCTCAAGCAAACTCCAACAGACCTGCAGCTGAAGGTCCTGACTGTTAGAAGGAAAACTAACAAACAGAAAGGACACTCACACCAAAACCCCATCAGTACGTCACCATCATCAAAGACCAAAGGCAGATAAAACCACAAAGATGGGGAAGAAGCAGTGCAGAAAAGCTGGAAATTCAAAAAATCACAGCGCATCTCCCTCTCCAAAGGAATGCAACTCATCACCAGCAATGGAACAAGGTTGGACAGAGAATGACTTTGACGAGTTGAGAGAAGGCTTCAGTTGATCAAATTTCTCAGAGCTAAAGGAGGAACTATGTAACCAGCGCAAAGAAACTAAAAACCTTGAAAAAAGATTTGACGAATGGTTAACTAGAATAATCAATGTAGAGAAGTCCTTAAAAAAACCGATAGAGAAAACCATAACACTAGAACTATATGACAAATGCACAAGCTTCAGTAACCAACTTGATCAACTGGAAGAAAGAGTATCAGTGACTGAAGATCAAATGAATGAAATGAAGTGAGAAGAGAAGTGTAGAGAAAAAAGAGTAAAAAAAAATGAACAAAGCCTCCAAGAAATATGGGATTATGTGAAAAGACCAAATCTACATCTGATTGGTGTGCCTGAAAGTGACGGGGAAAATGGAATCAAGTTGGAAAACACTCTGCAGGATATCATCCAGGAGAACTTCTCCAACCTAGTAAGGCAGGCCAATATTCAAATTCAGGAAATACAGAGAACGCCACAAAGATACTCCTCGAGAAGAGCAACTCCAAGACACATAATTGTCAGATTCACCAAAGTTGAAATGAAGGAAAAAATGCTAAGGGCAGCCAGAGAGAAAGGTCAGGTTACACACAAAGGGAAGCAGATCGCTCGGCAGAAACTC
>NW_016808851.1:2565040-2567754 GCF_001698545.2 Rhinopithecus bieti
TATTAATTCAAGATGGATTAGAGACTTAAATGTTAGACCTAAAACCATAAAAACCCTAGAAGAAAACCTAGGTAATACCATTCAGGACATAGGCATGGGCAAGGACTTCATGTCTAAAACACCAAAAGCAACGGCAGCAAAAGCCAAAATTGACAAATGGGATCTAATTAAACTAAAGAGCTTCTGCACACAAAAGAAACTACCATCAGAGTGAACAGGCAACCTACAGAATGGGAGAAAATTTTTGCAATCTACTCATCTGACAAAGGGCTAATATCCAGAACCTACAAAGAACTCAAACAAACTTACAAGAAAAAAACAACCCCATCAAAAAGTGGGCAAAGGATATGAACAGACACTTCTCAAAAGAAGACATTCATACAGCCAACAGACACATGAAAAAATGCTCACCATCACTGGCCATCAGAGAAATGCAAATCAAAACCACAATGAGATACCATCTCACACCAGTTAGAATGGCAATCCTTAAAAAATCAGGAAATAACCAGTGCTGGAGAGGATGTGGAGAAATAGGAACTTTTACACTGTTGGTGGGACTGTAAACTAGCTCAACCATTGTGGAAAACAGTGTGGCGATTCCTCAAGGATCTAGAACTAGAAATACCATATGACCCAGCCATCACATTACTGGGTATATACCGAAAGGATTATAAGTCATGCTGCTATACAGACACATGCACACACGTTTATTGTGGCACTATTCACAATGGCAAAGACTTGGAATCAAACCAAATGTCCATCAGTGACAGACTGGATTAAGAAAATGTGGCACATATACACCATGGAATATTATGCAGCCATAAAAGGATGAGTTTGTGTCCTTTGTAGGGACACGGACGCAGCTGGAAACCATCATTCTCAGCAAACTATCGCAAGAACAGAAAACCAAATACCACATGTTCTCACTCATAGGTGGGAATTGAACAATGAGATCACCTGGACACAGGAAGGGGAACATCACACACTGAGTCTGATTGTAGGGAGGGGGTAGGAGGGAGGGATAGCATTAGGAGATATACCTAATGTAAATGACGAGTTAATGGGTGCAGCACACCAACATGGCACATGTATACATATGTAACAAACCTGCACCTTGTGCACATGTACCCTAGAACTTAAAGTATAATTAAAAAAAGAAAGAAAAAAAGAAAAACAAAAACATCATCTATTCAAACACATCAACTATTTTTTTATTTTAAAATTTCCTCAAATTCCTTTTACTAATAAAAAAAATCTTTTTTTTTTTTTTTTTTTTTTTAGATGGAGTTTCTCTCTGTCTCCCGGGCTGGAGTGCAGTGGCGCAATCTCAGCTCCCTGCAATCTCTGCCTCCTGGGTTCTCCTGGGTTCAAGAGATTCTCTTGTCTCAGCTTCCCAAGTAGCTGGGATTACAGGTGCTTGCCACCATATCTGGGTAATTTTCGTATTTTTAGTGGAGACGGGGTTTCACCATGTTGGCCAGGCTGGTCTCGAACTCCTGACCTCAAGTGATCCACCTGCTTCGGCCTCCCAAGGTGCTAGGATTACAGGCTTGAGCCACCATGCCCGGCCCAAATCAACTTTTAACAAACTTTTTCATAATCAATTCATGGAATAAACAAATTGGATAAAACAATACCTGAAATTCACTGCTTAGTCACATCAATCAAATGCGAAATGTGTTAGTTTTGTGTTCACATAGCGACTGTGAAATTTATCCTCATATTTCCTGTCTGGCAACACACCAAAACTAACTAATCCAAAGAGTTGAGCATTGATTCTATTTGTAAAACGTCTCTAGACTGCACAGCCTGTTTCCATAATTCCTCGTCATCATGGAATGTTCTGGGGGCACTCACCCTCTGAGCTGTGCTGCAGATCGCTGAGTAGCTGTCCTTTGTGCCCTGCAGATGAGCATGTATGTTTTGTTTAAGTTTTGCTTGCAGGTGGTCTGCACATTGGCCAATCAAAGTATCACCTTTCATTTGAAGATTGTTCAAACGGTCTTCAAAACCAGCAATTTCTTCCATCATTGCCTGCAAAAATGAAACCAATACAGAGTTCTCAGAATTCTATTTTACTTTTAAATAACTTATCCATCAAACAAAGTTTAAGATAGATAATTTCACTGTTTAATACTGTTTTTGAAAGAATCCTGCAATTTATCTTAGTTATATATTAAATGAAAACAAAAGCACATGTTTTCAGGGATACTCCGATGGGAAGAGTCAATGAGCTTGAGAGATTAGTTACAGAAGGACTGAGGAAGTAACCTTTAAGACTAGACTGTGTTCATGGCTGGTCTCAGAGAGATATCTGCTACATGGTATTATTACCAGACAAAAAGATGTCCCTATATTTTTCAGGTCAATAAGTTATAATTCTGGGATAATTTTTGTCTAAAACAGTCTGATTACTATTTCATCAAATTTATATAATATCTCATTTCTATAAGGTTGGTGCAAATGTAGTTGTGGTTTTTGTCATTACTTTTCTTTCTTTCTTTCTTTCTTTTTTTTTTTTTGAGACAGAGTGTCACTCTGCTGCCCAGGCTAGAGTGCAGTGGTACAATTTTGGCTTACTGCAACCTCCGCCTCCCAGGTTCAAGGGATTCTTCTGCCTCAGCCTCCCAAGTAGGTGGGATTACAGGTGTCCACCACCATACCTGGCTAATTTTTTTTTTTTTTTTTTTTTTTTTTTTTTTAAAGAAGGGGGG
>NW_016808851.1:2568109-2593690 GCF_001698545.2 Rhinopithecus bieti
TTTTTTGAGACAGAGTGTCACTCTGCTGCCCAGGCTAGAGTGCAGTGGTACAATTTTGGCTTACTGCAACCTCCGCCTCCCAGGTTCAAGGGATTCTTCTGCCTCAGCCTCCCAAGTAGGTGGGATTACAGGTGTCCACCACCATACCTGGCTAATTTTTTTTTTTTTTTTTTTTTTTTTTTTTTTTTTTAATAGAGATGGGGTTTTACCATGTTGGCCAGGCTGGTCTTGAACTACTGACCTCAAGTGATCTGCTGGCCTTGGCCTCCCAAAGTGGTTGGATTACAGGTGTGAGCCACCATACCCAGCCTGTTATTACTTTTAATGACAAAACAATTACTTCTGTACAAATGTAATAATCTAATTCTAGTTTCTGTAATAATCTAATATCTATTTTTTAATTCATGTGATATCTAACTTACATCTACTACTGTTTATAATAATGAAAACAGCATTTAAACTTATTATTTATTAAGCACCTGCTATAGTCCAGGAATTACATATAAGCCCGACGAATGTGTATTATCATTATTTTATAGATGAGGAAACTGAAGCACAGTGAGGTTGTACAACACAGTCAAGGTATGGCACAGACCCCAGGCTTTGGACATAGCTCGGCCTGATTTCACCTCACACCACCATACCCACTGGCTTTCTTTAGTGAGCATTCTTATAGATGACTCAGGGAAGAAAAACTTATTTTTTTTAATCACGTTCTGGCCAGGTGTGGTGGCTCACACCTGTAATCCCAGCACTTTGGGAGCCGAGGCTGGTAGATCACCTGAGGTCAGGAGTTAGAGACCAGCCTGGCCAACATGGTGTAACCCTGTCTCTACTAAAACTACAAAAATTAGTTGGGCATGGTGGAGGGCACCTGTAATCTCAGCAACTCGGGAGACTGAGGCAGGAGAATCACTTGAACCCAGGAAGCAGAGGTTGCAGTGAGCTGAGATTGCACCACCACACTCCAGCCTGAACAACAAGAGCAAAACTCCATCTCAAAAAAATAAAATAAAATAAAATAAAATAAATAAAATCAAGTTCTGGTGTTTTTTCTTTTTCTTTTCTTTTTTTTTTTTTAACTGTTATATGATGCTAACGACAAGTGACACAATCCAACATACGGTTGCCTGGGTAACCCATCATTATATCTATAGGAAACCCAGGTGGCACTTCAGCAGTCCAGGGTCTACTACTTTTTCAAACAGTGCTGGGCTAGCAGTTATTATATATGCTCAGTTGAAAGGAACCACTTAGTGTCTGAGTTGGAACAGAACCACTCCACCACGAGGTCATTCATGGGGTAGACTACCTTCCGGATTGTCATCTCCTCAGTGCCTACCAGAAGGTATAGTGTAGCTGCTTTTTTATTCATATTTGTTAAATAAAATCCTTTCTTATAGATGGAAATGTTGGTGCCCAGAGAGGCTAACTGGCTTTCCTAAGACACACTATCAGACACCAACCACATCATGAATAAACTTGCTTTCCATTACGATCACAAATAAGTTGCTCCATAAAATTGTGACCATAACGTCTATCATCTGGTAAACATAATTACTAAAAATATGTATTATTAAGTTCTTATCTTGACAGATTTAAATAGTGCTTTTAGCCTATCACCTGTATCAAAGATAAGAACTCCTCACATTAGTTTTGTACTTTGTGATTTACAAAATGTCTTCATAAATATTATCTCCCGTGATTAGCAAAACAATTTTGAGATGGGCTGGTATTGTTATCATCCTAAAGGAGAAAAAGACAGCCTCAGATAGACGAAGTTGTCTCTCCAGGAAGGGGAAGAGTACAGACTAGAATCCAGATTTTCTGATGCCTTTGGCTGCATTTTCTAAAATAGACCCCATAAATACTAAATTCTGAGATAAAAATTATCAGCTGGGGAAAATGTAAGAATGTGTTCAGAAGTTCAATGAGAGGATTCAACTCTTCTTGATTCACTTGAATATCAAGTTCAACTGTTGTCAATTGTCAGAAGTGCTTGAGACTTAGACCTTGATATTGTTTGGCTGTCTCCCCACCCAAATCTCATCTTGAATTCCCACATGTTGTGGAAGGGACCTGGTAGGAGATAACTGAATCATGGGGACAGCTCTTTCCCATGCTGTTCTCATGATAGCAAATAAGTCTCATGAGATCTGACGGTTTTAAAGATGGGAGTTTCCCCGCAAACATTCTCTTGTCTGCTGCCGTGTGAGATGTGCCTTTACCTTCCACCATGATTGTGAGGCCTCCCCAGACACATGGAACTGTAAGTCCAATAAACCTCTTTCTTTCGTAAATTGCCCAGTCTCAGATATGTCTTTGTCAGCCACATGAAAACGGACTAATACAGACCTGATTCTCTCAGTACAATCATTGGAAACCAGAGATGCACCTGTGTTTGCATCCCCACACATGCACACACATGCACAGACACACGCATACACACACTGGTGAAGCTGTCCCAAAGGCAGCCCTTTAAAGGTCAGGGGTACCTTGTGGTGGGCCAGTTGCTGGGTGATTGTCTCCAGGCTGCTCGTCTCCAGGAGGTCAGGGGCCACCAGTCTGCCGGACATCTGCAAGAGCCACTTTTCAACCTCTTGGAGCTCACTGTTGTAGTCTTCATGGTCTTTGACTTTCGCCTCCAGACTGAAGACATGCTCCTGCAAAACCAGGTGCCCATCAGAGGTGACTTTCAAGTGAAAAATCTACTCAAAACTGTTTTGTATTACAAAAATCCCAGGAGAAAACTACCAGGAATGGAAAAAAATATAGTCATTATGCCAATTAAATATCTATCTGAATTTAAAAAAAATACTAACCCATACCAGACCTTAAAATTATGTGACAGAGAGAAAGGAGTCAGGACCCACATTTTGGAAAATAAACCCTTTTACGGAGTCTTTCATCTCTCCTTACCTTTCCTATGCTGCACAGGTCCTGGTAATCACTTTGAAGTTGATCTATTTTGTCCTTTAAAGTGACATCCTGCACCAGTTCCAGAAGAGCTTCACCCTTCTCTCTCACTGACTTTACTGATGGTTCATGGGACAGCACTGTTTGTTGAAGTGACTTGAATTACAAAGAAAAAAAAATGAGCTTGCTCATCTCTGTGGACAAGAGGAATACACACAAATGCCCGTAGCATGCAAGAGATGATCCACCTCAAAGAAAGATTGGTACATATTTATGAATCAATAAGTGCAAAACATTAAAGAGAGAGTGATTTATTATGGCTAACACAGTTTCTAAATACAAAAGAAGAGTCACACATCAAATGGCCCGTCCTATGTGGAGAAAAAAGGATGGGAAATAGTTCTATTTGGCTAAATTTAATATAGCTCATATTTCTGGCTTCTACCTTATTCCTTTCATCAGAGAAAAAAATTCTCAACATAAAAAGGCCACTATCTTTTGATTTTGAGTTCATGAAGTTAGTTTCAGTTTGAGCTACTTAGGGAGTTAGCAAGAACAATTCTAGTTGTGACCTTGCTGAAATAGGCTAAAAGCACTACTTAAATCTATCAAGAACTCAGTGGCCGGGAGGAAGAGGTTGTGATTCTTATGTGGCCTCTTCAAAGACAAGTTGTCAGGCTTGGCAGAGAAGCCAAGGATAGAAATAGACATCGGCTGGAAGAGGCCATCACAAAAGCTTCCAACTGGGAAAGCTTTGGGGTAAACCAGCACACTGTAATTCTTAAAAGGTATCACTCAATCATCCAGATCAAATTTATAACACAAATTATTCCACATATAAACTTGCATCATTGCTTCAAAAATTGGAGCGGGTCAAATACCTTTGTCTATGTCATGTATAGGTATATCCACATCACTATTTATTCTTTCAAAAATCAATTTCTAAGGTACTTAGCTAGAGTTTGTTAATTAGAACTTATTTTCTTATAAATACGATATGTCATTTTCAATTTACCATAGGTCAGCTTCTAGCCTTGGGTACCAGAAGACGAAGGGAAGCCTCAATATGGGAAAGATATGGGATCCTCGTGTCAGCAATATTTTACCTGGAGGATCCAAATACCTGGCTCACACATCAGAAAAGATCTTCATTGATTGACAGATACATACAATCAATAAATGTATTGACTCAATCTTTGAGTATCAGATCTCTGAATGGAAAAATAACTCTGAAGTAGTGGATTTAACCCAGTAAATCTCCAAAGGTCATGGCATCGCTGGACAGCTGCAGAACGGACACATGTGGGATGCATTCCAGCAGCTGTTACGGGTAACACACAGCAAGAATTACCTCCCTCCCATTTAGTCTCTGCGTGTACTCCGCATGCATCCATCAGTGAGTAAACACATTACCTTGTATTTAGATAACTGAGCTTTTTTCTCATATAATTCCATTTTGGGTTCTTCAGGAACATGTAGGATTTCCTGGTATTCTGCTATCCACTGTGTCAGTGCTTTGCATTTATCTGAGAATTCCTTTGCTAAATGAAGACCTTTTTCCAGCGTCATGTGTTCTTTCCGGACAGTGCTGGTCAGTTCCTTCAACTGTTCCACGTGATCATGAATCTCCTTTCTTACTCTCTCTGCCTCGCCTTCCTCCAAGTATTTAACAGCCCTCTCTCCTTTCTCCCGGGCTGATTTCAGCAAACTGTGACCTTTCTCCATGTCTTTGAGCAAAACCTGAAAAAGAGAGTGAGTAGGAAGCAAATGTAATCTTATTTCTTTTCTTTTCCTTTTTTTTTTTTTTTTTGAGATGGAGTTTCACTTTGTCACCGAGGCTGGAGTGCAGTGGCACGATCTTGGCTCATTGCAACCTCTGCCTCCTGGGTTCCAGAGATTCTCCTGCCTCAGCCTCCTAAGTAGCTGGGACTATAGACGTGTGCCACCATACCCGGCTAATTTTTGTATTTGTTAGTAGAGACAGGGTTTCACCATGTTGGTCAGGCTGGTCTTGAACTCCTGACCTCAAGCAATCAACCCACCTCAGCCTCCCAAAGTGCTGGAATTACAGGTGTGAGCCACTGGGCCTGGCCATTTCTTTTCCTTTTAAAGAAAGGTTTCTCAAGGCCTGTTCTTAAGTCTACCTATTTCCCTTTAAACTAAGTTGTTGATGTTCATAACCAGATTTGACCTGCCAGGAATCAGGAACCCTGGCTTCTTTACTTCGATATAGGTTCTAAAAGTCTTGATTGATATATCATTTCCAATTCAGAGAATCAAAAAAGAACTTGATGTATCTCTCATCCTTAGCAATCTTTTTCAAAAGACCTGAGTTTAAACTCTGTACAGGCACTGGGCCATTAATTTGAGAGGTAGTTTTCTCTTAATATTGAAGTGTCACACTGGAATTCAGTTAAAACTTTCATGGGTGTCCATGTGTAAGTCATTCTGGTAACAACACATCATAAATAAGTGAAAGCCAGCTTCTGGCCTTAAAGAGCCAACTTAGTATTTCAAGTAAAACAATGAGCTCAGGATCACCAGTCATAATGGTTGGGATAATCACTTGTGCTTCCAGTATCTATACAGGAGAACGGGAAACTCGGTGAACGGAAAGGTTGGATACAAATCTGAAGTATGTGTGCCTACCTCCAACGTCTTCAATTTCTTCCCCATCATTGTTGTATCTACTTTGTCAATCTTGGTAGCCACATTCTTGAAATTTTTATGCGTAGAGCCATACCAATCCGAATAGGAACTGAGAGATGATTCTGATTCCTCCAAACTCTGAATCTCTTCTTCCAGGAATTTTATTTGTTCCTATGAAAGAACAGAGAAAATTGAATGGTGAAGTAAAGGCCTGTGCCAGGGCCTTTGTTGATGAATATGTATCTTCACTGGATGTTAGTGAAAGGAAGGCTATTTTGGCCGGTGAAGTTTGCTGGCCTACGCTGAGCACCTGGTGACCCACTCACCAGCACTTGGAGAAACAGGGCCTGGTATCTGGAAGTCAGCTGGGTGGCCTGGCAACCCATTCTGCTGTTCACGTGGCTTTCGTCCAGTATCTCCTGAGCTCTAGCTCCCACTTCCTCAACTTCATCTCTGTACGCAGTCACTTCTTCATGCCACTTCTGAAATGACAAAGTATCGAAGGGAAACATTCAATCTTAGCCATTTGAATAAGACTGATATATATCTTCTTAATGGGAAATGGTTTCAGTGTATGTTTAGAAGACGTTTATTTTGAGATATAATTTTGAAAATGCCACATGTTATCTTCATGAATATATTACAACAATGTGATACAAACTGTACACTTGAGTTGGATAGTTTTCTGTATCTATTACACTTCCATTCAAAAATTAAAAATGAAAACAGGCCAGGTGCAGTGGCTCATGCCTGTAGTCCCAGCTACTTGGTAGGCTGAGGCAGGAGAATTGCTTGAACCCAGGAGATGGAGGTTACAGCGAGCTGAGATCACTCCACTGCACTCCAGCCTAGGCAACAGAATGAGACTCTGTCTCCAAAAAAAAATAAACAAATAAATAAACAAACATGAAAACAACGTGGCATAATTTTTTAGACCTCCTATTGTACTTAGATCAATTTTAAAATGGGTGGATAATGAAAATAAATTCCTAAGGCCCAAGCACTATTTTAGATGTGTGCACTAAAATTGCATAAAAATTAGAATAAAACTAATTCTCCAGTATTATTTCAATGAACTATATTGGAGTTATTTCATATCAGAACCATAAACTTAAATTAGTGTAATACAACCATTCATGTATCTTCACAAAACAAGGTAATAGGGTATGGAAGAAAAATATAAAATAATCACATTAAACTACATTGTATCAAAGACTAATTTATGAAATAATTGCTGTAAGAGGAATGCTCTATTGTAATTTATTTTAACTTTCTAGGTAATCAAAAAGATTTTGCAAAGCCTAAGCTTTAAACAAAAGTACTAAATATTTTTATGGAACAAACTATGCAAGGTAACTGTAGCTTTGAGAAAGATCAGGAATCGACATGAGCTATACCTTCATCTGATGTAATTGTATCTCCTTGGTTGTTCGGTTAGACTGACGTATGGTCCTGGGACTAATTTTCTCCTCTGCTGTTTTGAGCCATTCATCTACTTGCTGAAACTTCTGCTCCATTAGCCTCAGTTTGTTCACTATGTTATTGAACTGAGTTCGGGTCTCGGACAGCTTGTGCTGGTAAGCCTGCCAGTCTTGCCGGAGAGACTCTAAAGCCCGGTCCTCTGCCTGTGGGATACCTGATGGGATCACATCCTCTCTGGTGTGCAGCACTGAGTTCAACAGGGCCTGCCCCTCTGCACAGTGTACCTGTAGCTCCTACAGGGAAAAAGGTATGGCTGTTACTCTGAATCATATTTCACATTTGCATGGGTTAGCATGTCTCGCCCAAGCCAACTGTGACCGCTTGAACTTCTCATTAGAAAAAAATGATTTTATTATGCCCTATACAAAACTATGTCCCTAACAACATTTTCTCCCAAGTCAGAAAGATTCCTAAAATTTTTCCAATTAAAATAATCAACACACACACACACACACCCCAATATTTTCTCAATCAACAGTTTCTGAAATTTGACTTTTAGCTTATAGGCAAAACACTTGTGAGTAAAGGGTTATTGTTTAAAAGAATGACCTAGGCTTATTATGGCTCATAATCTGCTTAAAGTGCCTTAAGCTTCTTGCTTTGACATTGAATAGCTCAGTGCTACATTTGTGACTGAGAAAGAAACAATGAACCCTCTTTTCGCTAAGGAGGAATCTTTTGCCAAAGCTGTACTCTAGGCACTGTGGTGGCCAAGAAAAGTTGAACCTGGAGAGTGCAGGGCACACAAACCTGGGAAATTGGTTCATCACACCTGCCCACCAGGTGCTCCCAGGTGCAAACAAATTTTCTCCACCAAAGCCTAAGCCCCAAAGATTTAGCCTACAAATTTAGTATAAATCAAGTTTTGAAGAGCATATGCTATTTTTTATAGGATAAAAAGAAACTTATATCCTTAAAGATGTTGGTAAAACAACATGGCACACTTATATTTCTGGTGATAAACGAATCTATACTGTCACTTGATCTGATCACCTAAAGTAAAATAAATCATGTCAAATCCCATCAACAATGTTAAAATACCAATACATGTAGTTAAAACATAGTATTTCCTCAATACCATACTTTAAAACCACTTAAGATTGCTAAAATATTTTCTTACAAAATAACAATCTCATATGGTTTCAACTAATAGAACATTTTTCTTCAAATATGATGTCACTTCAAGCATGGTGTAATGTAAACACATATGCACATGGAAAGAGAAGAACTATAGATATACATGGTAAAATATTAATCAAATTGGCAACAAACACATAAACTTTATTCTAAAATTCTTAGAGTTTTTTTCAAGATAATTTTTTATAATCATTTTCCTAATTGAAGGTTGGCAAACTTTTTCTATGAAGGGCCTGATAGTAAATAATTTGGACCTTGTGGGCCATAGGTCTCTGTTGCAATGACTTAACTCTGCCATTGTAGTATGAAAAAAACCACAGATGATACATAAATAAATAGGTGTGGCTGCATTCCAACAATATTTTATTTAAAAATACAGACACTGTGGCCCTGGACAGTAGTTGACTGATTTATTAATCTTCTCAGCATCTCTTCCATACTTCCTAAATAACCACTTATTCTATATCCGAGTTAATATTCATACTTAGAATTATAAATTCTCCATATAATCTCAAATTTCAACTCTGTATTCTGAAGGAATAAACATGGCTCAACATTTAAATAAATATATATTTATATATAATATTACTAAAAATATAAAATATATATAACATAAATATGTGTATATATTATACATATTAAATATATTAATATATTTAATGTATTATATAAAATATATATAAATTATATATGTTCTATGACCCAAACGAGGCCTTCAGGTTATACAAAATAATTTCTGAATATGGTCCACATGACTGGCCAATCCCCACACCATGTACATGCTACAGAACATCAGGATCCTGAAGAAATTCTGCTTCGTGGTTGCAGCACCACAATTCTCCACCACTGCTTCCTGTCACTAGCATCTTCCTTCCTTTTTAACCTTTGTGGTGGCTCACAATAGAAAATGTAAGAATTAATGCACGGTGAAATCGGGGGAAGTTAGGTTTGCACCCCTTAAATACTGGCTTAAGCGAAATATTTTCTTTTCAGCAACATCTGCTGGTGATGGGTAACTATTGGCTTAGTTCCTACACAAAAGCACAGGGTGCTCAGCATTTGCTTGCCAATGATGTTGGTAGTGTAGAACTAAGAAGGGTTATTTAAAGAAAATAGTCGATTTGAGTCAAATAAATTACAACAGCTAAACCTGTGGACTAGGACATCCTACTCTTTGGAGGCAGGATGGATGAAACCCGTAAGTAAGCTAAGGAAATTGTGACCCTTCTAATTTTTATTATTTACTTACTTCATGAGTAGATCATATATTTAAACAAGATTTTCTTCCATTTAATCCTTACAACTCTGTGGACGAAATTGGGTCAGAGAAGTTCTCACTTGCCTGAAGTCACCTAGTGTTGGGTTCCCCAAGGATTAGAGTCGCAACTTCCTAATCCCAACCCCATTCTCTTGACATTATGCAATTTCCCAGACCTAACAGAAAAAGCCAGAAATTTTATATGTGACTAATAATCATGATGGACCCTGGTTTTTCCACCTTGTCCAAGCTGTAGGCAAAACTTACCCAATCCTGAACCAATTCTGATCCGGGCTGATAGCACATTTGTAAGTTCCAAAATATCGCTAGTGGGACATAAAGTGATCTCATTGGCCTTTCTCCATCTTCTGCTGTTTGTTTTGTACATGGTGGCCCCTTCTTGGTGAACTTCCTTGATTCCTACCTACTCCTTAAGGTAAGATTATGGGCCCTTCTTTGAGGCTACCATAAGATTCCTTACATTAGTCTGTTAATGTCCTCACCACATTATTTATAATCATCTTTCTATGGGTTTGTGTTCCTCATCAGATTTCGAGTTCCTTGAAGGCAGAAATCATATCTTAATCACTTTTACCTGAAGTAGCTAGCAAAGTATGTGTAGTGTTTTAAGTGCCCAGTAAATACTGAATGAGTAAATAAGTATACAGGTTATGACCACTTTTTCCACCATGTCTGACTTCTCACCATGAATTATGGCCTGCTGGCCTGGGCACAAACACTTTTTTTTTTTTTTTTTTTGGCTTCCCTAATTCCTTCTTCTAGAATTCTGAGCCCAAACCTGTACCATCAGCAATGTGGCAAGTTTTGCTTAAAACCACATGGCTCAATATATTGCCACTAGTTTGACTTCATGTCACCTTCTAATGCTTTCTGCTGTTGTCCCCCACATCTGGTTTGATCCCTTAGGGAGAAACAGACAGGTAGGCCAGACAACCCCATCAATTGGATCTCCAGCCATTCTTGTCAGGGCCACCCTAGCAGCTCTGTGAGTTTCCCCAAGTGCTAGTCCTGCCCTATCTAAATTGCTACAAAATGATGTCAACTAGTACATACTACTGAGGTCTCGGAATGTTCTTGATCAGACCTTATGGGGATTACACTTAATGTGTATCAGCTAGCCAATGGGCTCAAGGTTTCTATTAACTTCCTATTGCTTAAAATAGTAATTCCATAATCAGAATGAAGATTCCTTTGTTTTAGGATAAAGGAGGCTTTACCTGAAGATCACGCAACGTTGTCTCATGAGTGTGGGCATCACCTTCAAGAACTGAATACTGGTCGAGCTTTTCTTGTTCTTGCCCCAACCAAACTTCAAATGCCTTTAGGTCTCTCTGATACTCTTGGTGCAGGCGGACAAGTTTTTCAGACTTGGTTACGGCTTCCTATAATTAACATTTACAATAAGGAAGATAGGAACACATTACTTTATAAAGCATCAATGTGCTGTAATTCACTTTTGTAATTTTAGAAAAGCACAGTTATTGAGACATTGGTATACAAGTTATTTCCTAGAATCATGAATCTTCAAGATTTATGTAAAAATATAAAAACCTAATATTTCAGGAATAAATGTGTTATTAATTATTTTGTTGAATTAACTACATGATCTCTGAACACCTTATAAAATGTAACAGACAGATTAAAAAATGAATTCACTTTACTAATTTCATAAAAATTCACTTTTGCTAATGAAGAAAATTGAAATTCTTATATTGTGCCTTAAATGAGGATTTGGACTTACTGTGGATTTAATTTTCCACAGTAGAATGTGTTCTGAAAAAGCATATTTATTTTCTTTGTGAGGACTAAATGAAGAATGATAAATACTATCATTGATTATTTCCCACCTTAGAAAACTCTCACGATCAGACATACTAAGGCGTTTATGAGTCTTCATTATGAAGCTGTCCAGAATTTTTTAAAATTGGTATATTTCTAGGAATTTTAGTTGAAAATTATCTTACTTTCATAGCTTTCATAATACTAACAATATTTGAAGGTTTTGTTTGGTTTTGCCAGTAATACCTTTAAAATGTTAAAAATTCATTTTGCTTTTGTTCTGTTTTCCCAAGCCCGTCATTCTTGAAAATAAATGAGTCTTTGAAGGAGCACAGCTCCAAACACTGCCCTTTTGGTGAATCTACAAGGAAAGTGCTTTGCCGTACCTTGGCCCTCTCTTGGATGGCTCTGTATCGTTCCTGTAGATCCTGGAGTTCTAGCTGGGTGACATAGTGTTCTGTCATGCCAGCCCCTTTGACTTCGATGGTCTCCAGCAAGCTGCTATAACTCAGCACTTCTTCATTTAATAACTAGAGAGCATTTAAGAAAAATAAAGTGGTTACCCATGCACCATCACATCAACGACATGCTAAAACCAAGGTATTTTAACTGTACAGTTGACAAGTGACCTCCGGTTACCCATTCGTCCATCTCTCCATCTATTTATCTATTTGACACAGATATGTGTGTGAATGCATGGAGTGTGTGTGTTTATGTGTGTATTTTATGTCTGACCTAGAACTTTCTCTAAGATATGAATTCCCAATTAATGACTTTATGTTTCTACTTTAACATTTCAAACTGATTATGACCAGAAATGGACCTCTGATGTTCACCCCATCCCTATTCTACCCTAGCCTCCCATGAAACCCCCTTCTCTTTCCATCTCTTTTCAAACAGCAAATGCCATGACCTCCCACCCAGCCGGTCAACCCAGAACATGAGAATTGTTTCAGCATCTTCTCTAGCTCTCTGTCCTCTTAAACCATTAGGAAATCCAGTTAGCTCTACCTCCTTTTATACCGTGACATCCGTCCCCACATCTCCTGCAAACTCCCTAGCCCAGGCTGTCCTCCTCTTTCACTTGGACTTTGTAGTAGTCTTCCAGGCAGATTCCTGACCACCAATTCTTTCCCTGTCCCTTATTTCATGCTCCACACAGCAGTCTAAGTGATATAATGTCTTGCAATTAAAAGTTGAATCATGTCGCTTCTCAGCTTAAAACCTGGATTATCTTCCCCATGCTGCCGGGATCAAGAGGAAAATCCTCAGAGCAGCTGACATGGCGATGGAGGATCAGGCCCTGTCTCTCCATCAAACTCCCCTCGCAGCCCCTCCCTGCCTACTCTCTGCTGCAACGACACCTGCCTTTCTCCTCACAGCTCCCCATTGCAACAGGCTCTTTCCCTCCACAGGGTCTGAGGACCCGCTGTTTATTCTATCTAGAATGCTGGTTCCTCAACTCCTCCCCAGGCTCATTTCTCTGCCTTAAATTGTTTAGTGCATCGACTATATGTCTGCTGTTTCAGAGAGGCCTTTCCTGTCCCTCTCCCCTGGCCTCAAACAACTGTATGAACTTTTTCAAAATTACTTTCTCTCACACCACACCACTTTTTTTCTTCATAGTACTCAGCAATTATAATTATTTATTTGAACATTTATTACTGAGTGAATGCATCCCCACTAATGTATGCTTGACTGTTTTTACTGCTAGAATCAGGCACAATGCCTGCATGTAGCAATTTCTCAATGAATGTTGATTGAATAGATGAAGAATCCAATTAATTAAGCAATTAATTATTATAACAGATAATACATGCAGGTATTTATGAAGCAGATAATTATAATTATATTAATTTACGGATGCACAAATGAGCTCCAGAAACATTAAGTACCTTGGCATAGGTCACATAAGATCATTTAGTCATTTAAATAACTTTTACTCAGCGTGTAATCTGTGTCAGACAGAGAGCCAAGTGTTGAGGATATGAAGAAAATTAAGCATCTCTATCCACTGAAGGAGAGGGACATGCAAATATATATCCTATGAAATTGATAAAGAGCTTTGAACCAAGGGCTATGAGAGAACAGAACAATGAATCAAGCCTGAGCGGTGGTGGTGTAGCATAGTTAAAATGACTTCAAAATTCTTTCAGAAAGATAAGTAGGAGGTTGCCAGGGGCAGAGACAGAGCAAGGACCTTCTGTCAAAATGGAAGAGATTGTGCAAAGGCACAGAACTGTGAAGACTATAGCATGTTCAGGAGATAGTGTGAGATTCAGCAAGGCTGGAGAGCACAAGGGAGGAGGCTAGGAGCATGAAGGAAAGCAGCATGGCAGAGGAGCTTATTTCCATTCTTACAAACCAGGCGAGGGAGATTGAGCTTATACTGTAGACAATGGGAAGCCAACACAGGACCTCAGGCTGGAAGTGAGACATTCATCTTTATAGGAGATAACAATAGATAGAGGCAAGAAACAAGGTGAAAAATCAGGAGTCTGTTCCAGTTCAGGTGAAGAGGATGGATCAGTAGAACCTAGTGCCTGATGCAATGAGAAAGAAGGCACTGGGAGTAATGAGGTTTCCAATGTAATATATTCAGGGTGAGGTGACACAAATGAGTAGAAATAGAGAATGTGAGAGGTTAAAGGATTTCTGTGTAGAAGATCATAAGTGCTGTTTAGGACAATGGTAAGGGGGTGAAGGAACAGGCTGTCCAATGATCATGCCCTGGAGTGAGGCTGCAGCTGTAAACCAAAGGACTGTAAAACTTCATGTTTGAATACTACTGTCAATAAGTTTTAAGAACATGCCATTATTTATTTATTTTAAAAATCTTTCCATGTAGTACTGTACTAATATAAGCATTATGACAAATGCACAAAAAATAACACAAAAAGATGTGATTAAAAAAAGAAAGTCTTCATAATGATGAGCAGGCTGAAGACATTAATAGATATTTCACGGTGCTACATTTTCAATGGTTTGTATTATAAAACATGGGTCTACATGGTTTTCCTGGAAGGGAAAATTTTTACTCACTAATAAAATAACCACAAATGAAATTCCAGTTTAAGAAGCCTTTAGAAATTGTACTATAAGCCCCAAACATAATTTGGTTATGTGCACAGGCCTAGCATACACGTAATCCCGTTTTTGTCTGACTGTGGCATTCTAAAGAAGTCTGTAAGAAAACAAATGGAATCTGGAATCCAGCTCTCACCTTGGCTTTTCCGAGCATACTTATTTTATCCCGCAGCTCCGCATGCTGCCTTTCGGATTCATTTAGGTTGACTTCCATACTGTCCATCCAACCGGAGAACTGTCGAACATCATCCTGGTAACTTGTCCATTTTGAGAGAGCTCCTTCGAGTTGACTGAGAGGGATTTGAAAGGACAATAAATCCACATTGACAATCCTTAGGACTCTAAAATCTGTCATTGTGTCTGCTCCATCCACTCCAGTCAGCAAGGGGTCAACAGATCAGGAAGAAGGTGACTTGGGAGTGAGCAGGCTGCCCAGGGCTTAACGACACTGAGTCTAGGTGTGAAGGGCAGCCTCAGGAAGCAAGGGACATTTAAACCTAGGCCAATATGCAGAAACATGGAACTGGCTATCAACTCAAGAGTCAGCAGGTAGGGGGACACCAGACACTGAGAGAGGTTCAAAGGCAAAACTGGGAGAGATCCCCTGAGTGGGTCTTTTCTGGAGCCAAAGCTCTGGGCAGGGAGAGAAGCAACACTTAACTCTATCAAATTGAGCAGGACATTCAGAGCAGGAGAGAAGAATAAGTACAGTAATCACCCTGTGTGAGATTAAAAATCAGAAAATCACAATGAAATAAAAGGACAATATTTCCTGACTTGGTCTAAATATTAAAACTTAATTATTTCTCTTAGAGATAAGTTAAGCACTTCTCTTGTCTAAACACACACATGCTTTTTTTTTTTTTGAGACAGAGTCTCGCTCTCTCACTCAGGCTGGAGTGCAGTGGCGTTATCTGGGCTCACTGTAAGCTCCGCCTACTGGCTTCATGCCATTCTCCTGCCTCAGCCTCCCTAGTAGCTGGTACTACAGGCGCCCACCATCACACCCGGCTAATTTTTTTGTACTTTTAGTAGAGACGAGGTTTCACTGTATTAGCCAGGATGGTCTTGACCTCCTGACCTTGTGATTCACTCACCTCAGCCTCTCAAAGTGCTGGGATTACAGGCGTGAGCCACCATGCCTGGCCTACACATGCTGTATTTTAAATTCCATTAATCATTTCTGCCTAGTTGTACTACCAGGTTTTGGGTCCTTTTGCAGCAGAAACTATAAGTGCTCCATCCATCCACACCCCCAGATCACACCACTGCAGCAAAGGGCCAACTGGACTTCTAATTGCTCCTAGATCTCTTAGCTTGAAGACATTCTCTAGTCCCTTATGTACTCTCAGTTTGAGGGCAATGTAGCCAAGAAGGGCAGGGGAGCCTCACCCTTAGGGGCAGCCCTCAACTGCTCTTCTAATTCATAGGAGTTTGTTTCCAAATACCCTAGATCCCCTGCTCACAATGGTGGGCAACTTGCTTGATGACATACCTGATATGGTTAGGCTCCGTATCCCCACCCAAATATCATCTTGAATTATAGTTACCATAATTCCCACATGTCATGGGAGGGACCCAATGGGAGGTAACTGAATCTTGGGGGCGGTTCCCCCATGCTGTTCTTGTGATAGTGAGTGAGTTCTCATCAGATCGGATGATTTTATAAGGGGCTTTTCCCCCTTTGCTCAGCACTCGTCTCTCTTGCTGCCATGTGAAGAAGGACGTGTTTGCTTCCCCTCCACCATGATTGTAAGTTTCCTGAGGCCTCCCCAGCCATGCGGAACTGTGAGTCAATTAAACCTCTTTCCTTTATAAATTACCCAATCTCAGGAATGTCTTCATAGCAGCGACAGAACAGGCTAATACAACACCCTTTATTTACTGCCCTCCCCCTGCCTGCTCTTTCTTTCCCACTCCACTATTTGTATTTCTTGGGTTTACCTCCCATGTCCACTACTTGGTTTTAATCCCTATATTTTTACATTATGAATCTTTTTTTTTGTATTTTATGTTAGCAACAACAACAAAAAGAAACATGCATTTTTAGTTATATTAACATGTAGACGCAGTATTCAGGTCAATCTAAATGTGAGATTACATCTGCCAGTTTCTTTTGTTCTGATAAGAAAAAAGAAATAAAAAGAAAGAGGAATCGAAGGAAAAGGGAGGAAGGAAGGAAGGAAAGAAGGATGGAAGAAAGGAAAGAAGGTAAGGAGGGAGGGAGGAAGTAGAGAGGGAGGGAAGGGAAGGGAAGGGAAGGGAAGGGAAGGGAAGGGTCTGTTCAGTAGTATTATATTGATCTTTTAGTAATAGCTTCCCCAGTGCTTGGCTGTAGTTTCCCTCACCTTTTACAACGAATCCCTGCAGACAAAAGGGATGCCCACATATCCTTCACACTCTGCAGCTGCTGTTGAATAGTGGGAATGCCTTCTGGAGAGGTATTCTGAAGGACAGATTCTCCCCTGGTCACTATCATTTTCATCTGAATCTCTTTTTCCTGTTTGACTGATAATAGAGCCTGTGAAAACAAATACAGAAGTCCTTTGTCATTTGTATGTTTAACATTTCTGGCTTTAAATATTGCAGAGCTCCTAAAGATCACAGAATAATATGCAATTGTATCCAGCCCTGGAGCTCCCAGTCGGCTGAGATGGAGGGTGGGGAAGTGGCTTGCTGGTGAGTGCCAGTCACCAGCTACCCGCGGGGTTTTACTAAGTGGCCTTAGTGTTGAAGGTCTCCAGTCTTCTCTGAATAATCCCTTCCTTCCAATGAAGTTTTACTTTACTGGTTTTAACAAGGGAAAAATATAGTACAGTAGAATTCATGATTTCTCAAAGGTTATAGGATGAAGAGTTTATAAATGTTATGGTCTCTACAACAAAAAAGCCTATAGAAATTGATTATATATTTCATGTTCTTCATAAGCACTATTCTTTTTTTTTTTTTTTTTTTGAGATGGAGTCTTGCTCTGTCGCCCAGGCTGGAGCGCAGTGGCCAGATCTTAGCTCACTGCAAGCTCCGCCTCCCGGGTTCACGCCATTCTCCTGCCTCAGCCTCCCGAGTAGCTGGGACTACAGGCGCCCGCCACCTTGCCCGGCTAGTTTTTTGTATTTTTTAGTAGAGATGGGGTTTCACCGTGTTAGCCAGGATGGTCTTGATCTCCTGACCTCGTGATCTGCCCGTCTCGGCCGTCCAAAGTGCTGGGATTACAGGCTTGAGCCACCGCAAGCACTATTCTTTTTCTGTGTGAGAAGGAAGTTTTTTCTTTTGTTTTTTTTAGAGACAGAGTCTATCTCTTTCTCCCAGGCCTCAGTGCAGTGGTGTAATCATAGTTCACCACAGCCTCAAACCCCTGGGATCAAGTGATCCTTCCAGCTCAGCCTCCCTGGTAGCTAGGACTACAGGCACATGCCACCATGCCCAGCTAATTTAAATTTTTTTTTTTTTTTTTTTGTAAAGATGAGGTCTCAGTATGATGCCCAGCCTGCTGTTGAACTCCTGGGCTCAAGCAATTCTCCCACTTCAGCCTCCCAAAGTGCTGGGATTATAAGTGTGAGCCACTGCACCCAGCCAGAAGGAAGTTTTAATTCCAAGTTATAAAACTGATAATGTCACCTAAAAGACAAAGCTTCATCTCTCTTTATAACATGGTTCTTGATAACTTCCAAAACCTCAGCTTCAGCCACCCATTGCCACCAGTTTCTGCTGCGGCAATAAGCAACTGGTAGCAATTTCTCACACACTAAGCTGTTCTTTCCTCTGGCTTTTCTTCACACTTTTCCACTCTCTGCCACCATTCCCAAGTCTCCACCGGGTTATCTTTGCCAAAATAATTCCCCTATCATTCTTAAAAACTCGGTTTTGGCTGGCTCACATCTGTAATCCCAGCACTCTGGGAGGCCAAGTCGGGCAGATCATCTGAGGTCAGGAGTTCGAGACCAGACTGACCAACATGGAGAAACCCTGTCTCTACTAAAAATGCAAAATTAGCCGGGCGTGGTGGTGCATGCCTGTAATCCCAGCTACTCGGGAGGCTGAGGCAGGAGAATCACTTGAACCCAGGAGGCAGAGGTTTTGGTCAGCTGAGATCACACCATTGCACTCCAGCCTGGGCAACAAGAGCAAAACTCCATCTAAAACAAAACAAAACAAAACCAAAACAAAACAAAACTTGGTTTATGGCAGGGTGCAGTGGCTCACACCTGTAATCCCGGTACTTTGGGAGGCCAAGGCAGGAGGATTGCTTAAGTTCAGGAGTTCAAGACCAGCCTAGGCAAGAAGGCAAGACTCTGTCTTAATTTTATTAAAAAAAAAAAAAAAAATTTAAACCCCAAACCCCACATAACTCGTTATACCTATCACACTTCCTTATTTTATTTTATTTTATTTTATTTTTTTGACACAGAGTCTCACTGTGTTGCCCAGGCCAGAGTGCAGTGGTGCGATCTAGGATCTAGGCTCACTACAAGCTCCACCTCCTGGGTTCACGCCATTCTCCTGCCTCAGCCTCCCGAGTATCTGGGACTACAGGTGCCTGCCACGACGCCTGGCTAATTTTTTGTATTTTTAGTAGAGACAGGGTTTCACCGTGTTAGCCAGGATGGTCTCGATCTCCTGACCTCATGATCTGCCCTCCTCGGCCTCCCAAAGTGCTGGGATTATAGGCGTGAGCCACCATGCCCAGCAACCTATCACACTTCCTTAGAAACCTGTCCCAACTTTCAACCCCACCTCTCCTGCACGGTTCCACTCCTGTGTGTGTCTATAACACCATAAGCACATCTGCATCTGTGGTTATTGTCTTCTGTATTTCGACCTCCAACCTCAGACAGTAAAATCCTTGAGGAAAAAGACTACATTATTCACCTTTGATTCCCTGGAGTCAAGATGGAGTGCCAGTCTCCTAGAAGGCACCCAGTATACAAATGAATGCAGATTCATTGTTTTCATCGCAAATGCAAAATTGAACTCATATCTTGGGATGGGAGGAGAACTGGCTAAATACAGGAAGACAAGTGAGTTGAAAAAGATGGAAAATGTTTTGCCCTATAAAATGTTTCCTCAAAATATTTTCCCATAATAAATATGTCTGTGATCTAATTTAAAACTAGCCTCTTAACAAGTGATCACACAAGTAATCACATTTGGGCTTTATCATTTTTTGGAAAACATCTGGGGTCAGATGATTCAGGAATTCTCTGGCATGTCCACCCAAGGCAGACAGGGTTACACTCACAAAGCATCTAAGATTTCTCAAGGAGAGAATGCGACATCATCACTCCAGGTGGATGGAGACGGGAAATTTTGAGAAAAACAAACAAATTCTGTAGGTTGGAAATATTTCTATCTAAAGATGCACACCTCAAGCTTGAGCGTCCTGCTGTCCAGCACACTTTTGTCGGACGTCGGGTGGCAGTACGAATCCAGCATGTGAATCGCATCTGTCATCCAGTCTTGTAACTCTTTAATCCCGAGAGAGAACTGATTGTGTTCTGCAACGATTCTATCCAGCCTTGACACTTTCTCCTGGAAATGACAGAAACGTTTTTCGAGCTGTCCATCCCGCAGAGACAAATTATAAAGCTAACGGTTTGTTTGAAACAACGGCAATCAGTCATGGCTTCATATGCTGCCAGATACGAGACAAGTCTGGCCTAATTCTATGAGATATGTCAAAGATTTTTCTAAATCATAAAACTGTTAGAAAAACTGGGTCAAAAGCAAGAAAAAGTTACAATTGTATGCCTCTCAAATTCTTTATGACTATCATGATTATTTTAAATCAGTAAAATTTCTTCCTAATGCCTTGTCTGGGAGACTGGTCAAAGTAGTTTCTAACTTTCACATATGACATTGGGCTCATCTGACACTACAACTCACATGACCTACATTGTAGCCAGGATTCTAAAAACAATAATCTGAGATTTTTGTAATATCTCTAAATTTTAAAACTTAGGACTGTCCGTGTGGTTTTGCATATTAATTATAGGTCAATCTAACACAGTGAAAACTTTACAAGAATAATCTACAGCTCTCAAAACATTCACATATCAATTACTTTTGGTATCTAAGTAAATACAAAGGAATCGAAAATGTTCTTCATTCATTCTAAGATGATTCATTCCTTATCTTAACTTAGATATGTGCCAGATTTTATAAAGACAACAAAAGTAACATTCATAGAATAAACATGGGTGTAAACATAGACTATTTACTTCCAGACCTAAGCTAGTGTGACTGCCTCAGTGATGTGTATTGAAGACCCAAATCAACAGATCCTTCAAGTCCACACTTACAGAACAGATGAGGCCAAATTAAAGATCAAATTATACCGGGGTCCCTATATTCTAACACCTGAAATTTCAAAATCTAGGAAACAAAGGTTGTAAGCCACATAAAGCTCAAGATAGGCCTGCACCACACAGTTCAAAATGGGTCTATGTTATACTGGCTGAATGCTCTAAATGAGGTTGTAGTAGGATTCCATTTGTTTTCTTCTAAGCTATTTGAAAAGAGATTTAATCAGTTGTCTGAACCATTGCCAATTTTGAGCTCTGCTGTAGAATCTGAACTGAAACTCTCAATCAACACATCCTTGACTACCATATAATTAATGCACAGATTCAGATGAATTTTTTAAAATACCACTATATATACTTTAATAAAATTTAAACTGTTTAGAATTCATGTTTTCTAAAGCAATTTAATCTGGGATTCTTTAGAACAAAGGCTCTGAGCTTTGTTTTATGTTTATGATTTGAATCTCTGGGGAACATATCATTTCAGTATTAAAAGGAATATCTTATGCAATAATGAAGACTGGAAGTCCCTTCAATTTTTGAAACTTGTTTCGGCCTTTTCAGAGAGCCACATCAAGCTGATGCAACAACAGTGATGAACTCAGATTGCAAGGCGAGGGAAACAGCACTCACACCCCTTACTGCTGACCTGGAGACCCACACTGTCGGCAGGTCAGAACACAATGCACACCCTGCAGAACCTGCTGCAACTCCAGTTTTGCGACATCAGTATCACACTCACACACAGCACATGCCAGGCATTACCTTTGTTAAATTGCTTAGCGCTAGATACTGAGAAGATAGCTGCGACACTCTGTGCCTAAAGCTCTTGCTGGCAGCTTGTCCTTCCCACAGCTGCTGAGCTTTCTCTTTCAGCCTGTTGAGCTGAGGCTCGTAGCAGTGTATTTCCTCAAGGACAGACTGAAAAGCACAAGCAAGTTACTATTCAGAGGCTGGGGGAAAGCACATTGCGGACGAAGCTTTGGCCCGGAGAACATGGAAATCAACACTGGCAGGCCGTCCATGTACTCTGGAGGCTTTATTATCTCCAATCTACACACCGTGGAGCACAAATCATGGAAGGAGACAAATCATACTTCCAAGGAAAGTCAGAAAACATAAAATCTGCCAGCAATGGGGAAAGAACACACTACATCTCACGGCGGCACAGTCTAACTCAAGGGTGCTGAGCATGCATCTGTAGAGTCGACAGAGGACGGGACAAAGACAGGGTTAGATGGGGATCTGGGGAGGCGGGTTCATCACCTGGAGCTTCTGCTGCTCCCTCCTCTTTGCTGGCAGATCATAGAGGCGATTGCTGCTTTCATGGACCATCTTCTCAGTTTTACTCAGCCAGTCCTGGATAGGCTCAGCGCTTACTTCAAAGTCTTTCATTTGGATCTTTAGATTCTGCAAGGTTTTAGATAATGTCCAGGACAAGAAAATATTTTAATAGCAAGTCCAAGGTCCTTCACTCGGCATTCAAAGTCCACCCAGGCTGGGCGCAGTGGCTCACGCCTGTAATCCCAGCACTTTGGGTGGCCGAGGTGGGCAGGTAGCTTGAGCTCAGGAGTTCAAGACCAGCCTGGGCAACATGATGTGACCC
Source organism: Rhinopithecus bieti (assembly GCF_001698545.2). Lineage (NCBI taxonomy): Eukaryota > Metazoa > Chordata > Mammalia > Primates > Cercopithecidae > Rhinopithecus > Rhinopithecus bieti. Next base: position 2,590,347 of record NW_016808851.1, read on the forward strand.
CGTCTCTACTAAAATACAGAAAATTAGCCAGCTGTGCTGGCAGGTGCCTGTAATCTCAGCTACTCAGGAGGCCGATGCAGAAGAATTGCTTGCACCCAGGAGGTGGAGCTTGTAGTGAGCTGAGATTGTGCCACTCTACTCCAGCCTGGGCGACAGAGGGTGACTCTGTCTCAAAAACATCCACAAAAAAACAAAGTCTGCCCCAAAGTCTGAAACATTCCATCTCTTACCTTGGCACAAATACATTTTTTGAACATCCTTTAAGAACTTTTTAGGGTTCTCCTTTGGAAAATAGAATTTTTACCCCTAACATTCCAGCCCACTTCTGAGATCACACCCACTTCTCAACTTCTAGAGCATTTGTTGTCTATACCATGCCTATATACTTCATCATAGACTAGGTTGGATTGTGAATTTTCATCTGATGCAGATATGCCTTGTCTCCAAAACTAGACTGCAAGCTCCATGAGGGGAGGGCCCGGGTCTGACACTTCCTGAGACACACCATAGTACCTTACAGGAATGTAAAGAAATGTTAGTCAACATTTGGTTGATTTTCATTAATGGGGGTACAAGAAGTAGCATATCCATGTAGTTTACATGCTTATGTTGTTAATAAATAATTTATTCTGATTTATAAAGTGATAAGAAATACTAAATAATGTTATGTGCTTATCACATAAGAATGTCATAAATACTTTCACAGTTACTATGTAGTACCCTAGGTGTAAAATGTGTTTGATACAGTTTTATATGGTACTGTTTAACTCTGGCAAAGGTGTCTGCATCTACTGTGTCTTACTTATAAAGTGGTAGGTGGATGTGAATGTGAATTTGTTATTTATGTTACACTGTGAGTCAACTAAAGGCTATAAAAACAACCAGAACTTTAGGTAGTTTTGTCCGAGAGGGAATACATAAAGGTTAGCTGAAAAATCTAAGTGGCAAGAGCTAATGAAGCTTATGAGAGAATAGCTGCAGGTTCCACCTGTATCTGGTCTGGGATGTCTACAGTATGGGGAAAATCACATCTGCCTTACTCACCTCTGAGGGAGATGGGTTAGCTGTAAGAATCCTTTGAAAAGTTAGTATCTCACAAATGTAAAATACCAAAATAACTTCTGGAGTATTCTACTAAAATTTAGATTGCATGAAGGCAGGGACTTGGTTCTGTTTTATTCTCTGCTATAGCCCCAGAACCTAGACTAGTCCTTCACAAATAGAGGATGCTCAACAAATATTTGTGGAATAATTAAATTCATAAATTCAAGGTGTTTCCATCTTCCTGCTACTGGAGTCTCAAGGAGTGCACTTGATACGGTTTGGCTGTGTCCCCACTCAAATCTCATCTTGAATTGCAGTTCCCATAATCCCCATGTGTCTTGGGAGGGACCCGATGGGAGGTAATTGAATCATGGGGTGGTTACCCCCATGCTGCTGTTCTCATGATAGTGAGTTCTCACGAGATCTGACGGTTTTATAATGGGCTTTTCCCGCTTTTGCTCATACTTCTACTTCCTGCCACCATTTGCTTCCCCTTCTGCCATGATTGTAAGTTTCCTGAGGCCTCCCCAACCCTGCAGAATTGTGAGTCAATTAAACCTCTCTCCTTTATAAATTACCCAGTCCTGGATATGTCCTCAGAGCATTGTGAGAATGAACAAATATGCCACCAAACAGGGCAAATGGGGGATCATGACCAGAAATTTAGGTTCTAAAAGAAAGGAAATGAGAGGGGAGGGGAGGGGAAGGGGATGGGAGGAGAGAGGAGGGGTGAGGAAGGGGTAGAGGGAGGAATAAGGAGACAGGAAGGGGAGACGAGGTGAAGGGGAGGAGAGGGGAGGGGAAGGCAGGGAAGGGAAAGGAAAGGACAGGGAAGGGAAAGGAAAGGACAGGGAAGGGAAAGGAAAGGACAGGGAAGGGAAAGGAAAGGACAGGGAAGGGAAGGGAAGGGAAGGGAAAGGAAAGGAAGGAAAGGAAAGGAAAGGAAGAGAAAGGAAGAGAAAGGAAGGGAAAAATGAAAGGAAAGAATCAAAACAGACAGACACCTATTCTGAGGGGAACAGCAGATTGAGAAAACAGGCAATTCATGACCCACTCACCCACTCTTGGGCATCTCTTGAACTAGATAACCTTGTAATCAATGCTAAATATGCTACACTCAACAGCTGATGCCCCCCAGGTCAGACCACATAGCATTAATGATTCCTGAAGGATTAAGGAAACATTTCTAGGCACAATGGTTATCACTCTGTTAAACGGAGGATGCTGGCCATGAAAAAACAGTCACCATTACAAAGGAGAGATCAATGGTCTTGGATCAGGAAAGAATTGAGGAAATACACATTTTCTCTTACTGAATATTATTTCTCTATCATTATCTTTTCCAACCTTCATTAATAATGATCATAAGCAAATGAAGGATATATTCTGCCAAAAGTGTTTTAAAAGGAAAAGATACCCTCTATGTCTCTAAATTTTCCTCTGAAAGAAGAGTCGATACATAAAATAGATAATCTCAGAAGAAAAAAATAATTATATTGTGGCAGTAACTATTTAATGGTTATGATAGATTCATCTTCTATTGTGTCTGGAAAAAATAAAATTATATAAACATTGTTTCTGCATACTAAATGCCTAAAAACCTACTACCTGGTGTTTGCATTAGTTATAATATACACTCTCATCTGTAACATTTTGTGGCTTATATAGATATTCTTGTTCATTCTCCTAGACCACCTTCCAGAATTGAGGCAGTTCACATGAAAGGCTAAGTGTTCTGCTGAAATGTAAAACTTACTGTCCCTGCTGGGAGAGTGCAAGGGCAGGTCAGTGACAAGAGACCCTAACATGCAAGAAGCTACTTAATTCTTCAGGGAGGCTCCCACTTCTAGCATTGGGCTATATCTTACTGTTAGCCCTTTGTCCTCTTATGTTCAGAGAGGGAGTGACCAAAATCATTGACAAGGGGACTTTGATATACAGAAACTGTGGTTTCACTAACAACAGCAATAACAAATAACACATAATATTTCCATGTGGTTGGCTACATATACCTCCAGAGCAGATTCTTTTTGGTGGAGATTTGAATGAAAATTTTTCCAATCTTCTTTTGCACCTGAAACTTTGGCCTGGATCCCTTTCGCTTTCTCTTTGGTCAGCAGGGTACTCAGAAGTTCCCCTTTGGACAGCATCACGTTTAGCTTGTGCTGACCATTTTCACTTTCTGACAAAAACTCCTACAAAAGAAAATACAGAATTAGGCATAATAAAAATGTTCTGTGTTGTTTCTATTATTTCTTTTCTTTTCTTTCTTTCTTTTCTTTTTTCTTTTTTTTTTTTTT
>NW_016808851.1:2594853-2606373 GCF_001698545.2 Rhinopithecus bieti
AAAAAAAAAAAAAAAAAAAAAAAAGAAAAGAAAAGAAAAGTAAAATAATACTGTGTTTCTCCAACACAGAAAAATAGGTGATTGAGGTTCTGCAGTTCTACCCCCGAGCCTGAAACAAAACAGGAAGAATTTTACTATTTATTTTATTTATTTATTTATTTATTTATTTATTTATTTATTTTTTAAGATAGTCTCGCTCTATAGCTCAGCCTGGAGTGTGGTGGCATGATCTTGGCTCACTGGAATCTCCGCCTCCCGGGTTTAGGCAATTCTCCTGTCTCAACCTCCCATGTAGATAGGATTATGGGCGCCCACCACCATGCTTGGCTAATTTTCATATTTTATTAGTAGAGACAGGGTTTCTCCATGTTGGCCAGGCTGGTCTCAAACTCCTGATCTCAAGTGATCCGCCCACCACAGCCTCCCAAAGTCCTGGGATTACAGATGTGAGCCGCTGTACCTGACTGGGAGGAATTTTAAATGGAGCAAATTTTCAAAGGCAGCATTGTCCTGTTATATTATTAACTAAGAATTTAAAAAGGTGAACTAGATATGAACAATACTGTTTCAGAGCCTGCTCCTACTAGAGACACTTCAAGCACGAGTGCTTACACACAGTGTTCTACATACCTGTGCCATCTGAAAGAAACTCAAACTTCATAACCAATCACTCAGAACTGCTGCTATGTGAAATGAGCGGACATACAAGCACAAAAGGCAATTTCAACAACTGTGCCTAAAAACTGCTATTGAATGAAGGTGGTGTGTGAATTGGCACCATGAAGTTACAGTTAGGTAAAGAAAAGACTAGAAAAATAAACCCGAATGAACAAACATAAAATATACCCACAGCTCTGGCTATCTTAACACACCAGCTTTGTGACCTCACTGACGCTTTTACCCTATTGTACACTGGCAATAATAAATTCACATACCTGAAATGGTTGTTGTGAAAAGTAAATGAGAAAATCCACTTAGAGTGCTCAGGAACAATGCTTATCACATAGAAAAAACGTTTTATTATTTCCTAGATCACTATTAACATGTAAAAATAGTGTGCATTTATATAAATGAATTGGTTCCTCTTCATATACAGAATCAATTGTTTTAAGTGGGGATTTATTTGAAATTTGAATTTCTTACACAAAATTTTTATATGCAATGCCCTTCTGAAAAGATCTAGAGAAGCGGTCCCCAACCTTTTAGGCACCGGGGAGCGGCTTCATGGAAGACAATTTTTCCACAGACGGGATGGGTCTGGGGGATGGTTTCGGGATGAAACTGTTCTACCTCAGATCATCAGGCATTAGTTAGATTCTTATAAGGAGCATATAGCCTAGTTCCTTTGTGTGCACAGCTCACAGTGGGGTTCATGCTCCTATGAGAATCTAATGCTGTCACTGATCTGACAGGAGGCAGAGCTCAGGCAGTAATGCTCATTGGCCTGCTGCTCACCTCCTGTTGTGCAGTCTGGTTCCTAACAGGTCAGGGACCTGTACCAGCCCGCGGCCCAGGAGTTGGGGACCCTTGATTTGGAATTAACTTTAATTCACATCAACCCTGCTTCTAGAATTAATTGATAACACCCTTACCTGTATTTTCTGAAGACTCGTTGAAACTTCACTAATATTTTGAGGTATATCAAAACACTTGGCGGTAGTGATTTTTGCATTAACCAACCACTGCTGAAAATCCCTGAAGGCTTTTCGAAATCTTTGCTGTAAAATCTGTTCTTTATTCTGGCAGCCCTTGGATGCTTGCAAACAAAGACTGAAAAGGTGATGCAAAAATTTAATGGCAGGAAAAAGTGATAAAGTTGATGAAAATCATGTTTGATAGAATCAGCAGTTCTTAGACTGTGCACTTACCTCATTTAGTAATATATTTAATGCTGAATTAATATTATTTTGAAATTACACCTTAAAATAAACCTCTAGCTTCTAATTTGTATAAAAATATCTTGAACTCCAATAAGGTTCATGCTCACCAATTATACTCTTTAATCAAGCCAGAAACTTTTCCACTGTAGGTACTCAGGTCTCTGGAAAATCGACAAAGTTCATTCAGCTGAGACTTGAGATCCTCTGTTCTAGGCTCTGCTTTTTGCAAAGCATCCAGTATCTCCTGTTCAGAAATAATGAGACAGAGAAGCAAGCACTTACATATGGTGATCTCCATATCTTCATACTATACATGCATCAATCATTTTATAGGTGAGAGAGGAACCAACATAGCAGATTCAATGAAGAAACGAGTCCTATTTTCAGGATTTCTCTGACAAATAATAGCACCCGGCTCATTTGTCCCTTTTTTCTTGCCATGAATAGACACTCTAGCATCAAATATTGCAAAGTAGTTAAGTGATTAAGTGGTCAAATGACTTAAAAATAAGACAAGAAAAAGAAAAGAGAAAATAGCCTACATTGTTTACAAATAGTCTGACTAGGCCATAAGGGGATATGTATATTTTTTAAAGGTGAAAAAAATCATTTTAAAGAAAAGCAACACTTATTTTGGATTAAATATGTATATTAAGGGCTGGGTGTGGTGGCTCATGCCTGTAATTCCAGCACTTTGGGAGGCCAAGGTGGTTGGATCACCTGAGGTCAGGAGTTCAAGACCAGCCTGACCAACATGGTAAACCCCATCTCTACTGAAAGCACAAAAATTAGCTAGATGTGGTGGCGGGCGCCTGTAATCCCAGTTACTCAGGAGGTTGAGGCAGGAGAACCACTAGAACCTGGGAGATGGAGGTTGCAGTGAGCCGAGATTGTGCCATTACACTCCAGCCTGGGGGACAGAACGAAACTCTGTCTCAAGAAAAAAAAAAGTGTGATGTGGCGAGCCCGAGCCCAGGGCTGGGCCCCAAACTGCTGTGCTTAGTACATCAACTGAACAGCATGGGGGTTTCACAAGGGCAACGTGCAAGTGGCTGTTGGGTTTTCCCATCCTGTTGTCACCTGTCATCACCAGGATGGGGAGTAGGTGGTGATGACCACATGGAGCAGTCACACCTGAGAGATGAAGGAAGCTGTGGCATGTATCCAGCCACCCTTCTCTCCCTCAGTATTTTCTTTTTTTGCAGACAGGGGCTTGCTCTGTTGCCCAGGTTGGAGTGCAGTGGCACAACTGTAGCTTACTCGGCCTCAGCCTCCAACNATATCCAAAATTCAATCCTGTTTCAATGGATTTTATGTAGTATATACAGTTTTACATTAAAATTTCTTATAATCCATGAGATTATAAGATTTCTTATAATCCATGAGATTATAAACCAAATTACTATTTAATCTGGTTTAAATAGTAATTCATTTATTTCATAGTTTCATTCATAAAGTCATCAAATATTTGCTAAATGTCTACTATGTGCCAAGCATTTTGCTGGATTCTGGGACCCCTCGTTCCCCCCATGAATAAAGGTAATATTCTTGTTCTTGAAGAACTCACAATTTAATAGATGAGGGAGACAGGTGAATAGCTACAGTACTGTGTACACCCAATCCAAAATAAAGCCTTAGGACTTGAAAAGTACACCTCTGAAGTCAAGGCCATGGTCAACTGAGTTACACAAGGTGCTCTGCAATCAGAGTGTTCCTCTCATAGGGTTGTCACAAGGAGCAAATGAAATCATGAATGTCAAATACTTAGCACAGTTCCTAGTACACTAAGTGTCTAATTCATAAAATCAGCAGGAGAATGACTCCCAAATATGTAAACGCTGTGTAGATAACGGTAGCAATGAAGTGAAAACCAAAATAAATTGAGGAGGAGGGCCAAAAAGATGAGTGAGTACTCAAACAGCTGTTGCTGTGACCATTATTGTACGAGATATTTGTCAAGAGATGGCCCAGATTTGTAGAGAAACCACATCCCTCAACAAACCAGCCCCGTGCTTCATTCCTCGTCCTGGTAAATGGCACCACTGTCCCCCACTGATGTCAATCAGAAGATCAAGCATCATCCTGGCCTCTCCCTTTGTTTTCCTTCTCGCTCCATGCAAGAGATACCCAGGCTAGCTTATTCTGTGTCTCAGCTTCTTTCATCACTCCCCTCTTTGCCTCTGCACATTGACTTTCACAGACCCACTTACATATTCATTATTTCTTTCTGGGGTGGCACTACATCCTCCTAATCTGATTCCTCGTCTCTAGGTTCCTCTCCTGTGTTTTCTGACTCCTCAATGATCCTGCATCTTGATGCTGTTTCTTTACCTCACCTGTCAGGTCACATTTTAATTATACCTCAAGACTCAGCTCGAAGAACAACTCCTTTTAAGTATCCCCTACCCACCTTCCCACCTCTTCGGGCTTCTCATCTGAGGATACACAGGACCTTGAGGACATTCATCACAAGGAGTATCCCCATTGGCTTCATACTTGTGTATCTCCCCACCTACACTGTGATTATGAGAGCAGGAATGACGTTCTCTTGGTTTGTCAATTTTCTTTTTTCTTTTTTTTTTTTTTTTGAGACGGAGTCTTGCTCTGCTGCCCAGGCTGGAGTGCAGTGGTGTGATCTCTGCTCACTTTGCAAGCTCTGCCTCCTGGGTTCACGCCATTCTCTTGCCTCAGCCTCCCGAGTAGCTGGCATTTCAGGTGCGTACCACCACGCTCGGCTAATTTTTTTTTTTTTTGCATTTTTGGTAGAGATGGGGTTTCACTGTGTTAGCCAGGATGGTCTCGATCTCCTGACCTCGTGATCTGCCCACCTCGGCCTCCCAAAGTGCTGGGATTACAGGCGTGAGCCACCGCACCCAGCCGGTTTGTCGATTATTTAACTCGGTGTCTAGGCTGGAGGAGTCTAAGACATTTTATTTACAAAATTCATAAACAACTAAACAATTTCTCTCTGAAATTCTAAACACTAAACTAGGGCCAGCTATTTTACACCGCATTGAACCTTATACTTAAGACAGAACATTGTAAGAACTAAAGAAACTTAGCATTCAACAAAAACATAAAAATACTAGAGATTCAAGTCAGTTACTTAAGAATGGGATGACATTAAAGGTGAAAAGTTGGCCGGGCGCGGTGGCTCAAGCCTGTAATCCCAGCACTTTGGGAGGCCGAGACGGGCGGATCACGAGGTCAGGAGATGGAGACCATCCTGGCTAACACGGTGAAACCCCGTCTCTACTACAAAATACAAAAAATTAGCCAGGCGTGGTGGCGGGCGCCTGTGATCCCAGCTACTTGGGAGGCTGAGGCAGGAGAATGGCGTGAACCCGGGAGGCGGAGCTTGCAGTGAGCTGAGATCCGGCCACTGCACTCCAGCCTGGGCGACAGAGCGAGACTCTGTCTCAAAAAAAAAAAAAAAAAAAAAAAAAGTGAAAAGTTTTGACCAAAACATTACATTTAAAACATTTCTATAACTTCATCCTAAATTAAAGTATGTCAGTAGAGTCTTTCATTATATAAATATCAGCTATATATATTTCTGATTCTGTTAAGTCTTAGAATGCATTTTTTCACCTTATACGGCTTAAGAAAATTATTTCCAACACTAATGTCCCAATGGATATTAAGATAAACGAGTTTTGCAAACACAGTAAATAGAATTCTTTTTGCAATATTATATTCTATAGTTTATATATCATCTGTTTTTATGTTTTAAAGAATTTCTTGAGTATTGTCATCTAATTGCATAAAATAAATACTAGTAATTTTTACTGTGATCAACAAAGACAAGTCCTCCCTAAAAGCAAAACAATGCCCTAAGAACCCTAGCATATCTACTATTTCGTAAACATTTTCTTACATATTCATTGTGATAGAAATATCTCCACTTTTAGATAAAATGCCATTATTAGAAATAAAAGAAAATAGGAATACTGAGAAGCAATGTAGTATTTTCATCGAAAGCAGTGACCCTGGGGTCAAATCTGGAAGCAGACATACACAGAGGGCTGTCATTTTTGAATTGTTTAATACAACTGAAAACCCATATTTGCTACTGCATTCTCATGTGTATTTTTATAGGCCTCAACTACTACTTTCACTAATAATATCAATGTAAAAAATAACGATAACAGAATAGTAATGTAATCTAGGCACAACCAAATCTTCCCTTTAAAAAAAAATTCACTCATATTACTGGGATGGAAAGAAAGGGAAAGAAAAAGGAATCAAAACAGTATAACTGATTTTTTCGTATTGTACCATGTAGAGCAACGATCAACTTTGTCCCTGTGTGACAGAACTGATTTCTATGGTTTATTCTGGCACATAAATCCAAAAGACGAGAAATGCAACAGAATAACAAAAACAAACCCCCAAACCTAGGAACATTATAAATAAAGTAGAATAAAGAGGTAGAAGGCTTTATTTTACGGCTTGCTGCATTTGTTTCAAATACTTGATTTAAAACCAGACACTGCTGGAAATACTACATGACTTTCTTACTGGCAGGAGCTATTTTGAAATGATTGTAATATAAATAGGAGCAGAGAAGTTTACTAAACTTCCTTTTAAGGACATCCATGAATCAGGGCATTATAAAACTGGAAATATTGAAAAGGCTTTCACAGATACTGTTTAACAGTGAAAGAAAGGATGAGGAGGTTAAGCTTTTGCTCATTCTTCAATCTCCCTTGTAGGCTTCCCTTTCACACACTCTAAAGAAGCTGCCATTAGCTCTAAAAAAAAAAAAAAAAAAAAAAGTCCCGGGAAGGTGACCAGGGAGTGTGACGTAGAGTTCTGTTAACGGGCTAATTCAAGAACAGATGTCAAAATCACACAGAGGAGAGCTAATTGGAGCAAAAACTATTCGTTGTGTTTTAGGAGATTACCAAATGAGTCCTTTAAGGCTATAAATTCAATCATTTAGTTGTGTGAAATAGTTAACTGGCAAGAAAACAGCTATGACTCTCTGTCTATTTATGCCCCTGCCCACAGGCCATTTTTCAGACTGAATGGCTGAATACAGTATTACAAACTGTTACACCATGGGAATGAAAGTAAAATGTCTCCACTAACAACGAATGTTTCCTACCGCAAATAATAACCCACATCTTTATTTTTACAAAAGTTTGATATATGAGAAAAGGAAACAAATCAGATTTTGCTTATTTAACGAGATAAATATTTCTTCCAAGTGTGCAAGTTGCGTGTTTTTCATTAGCAAGATTCTTTTTTTTTTCTTTTTAGGAATGATGAAAGTCAAAACATTTTTTAAAGCATAACCACCAATAGAAAACAGGAAGCCAACTTACTTGTCCTTTGTGCCAGCATTCCACTATCTCCTCATCCGTGTTCTTGCCTTCCAGGAGGGTTAACTGCTGAGCCCAGGTTTTCAGAAGGGCACTGAACTCTTGCAGGGCCTGCTCCAGTTGAGCCGCTTGGCCTGAGAATTCCTGCTCCGAAAGGGCCATCTGGCTGACCAGGTTCTCCAAACAGCTCTGCGTTTGGAATACACTGTCTTCCCACTGCTTCCAGTCGGCACGCAGGGCCTGCATCTCCGTGTGCATGAGCTCACACCCACTGGCAGTTGTGTTCTGTTTCACTTCAGGAGCCAGCGACTCCACTCTGCTGAGGCGGCTTGCACCAATCTCTCTGGAATCTATCAGCTCCTGTAATGGAATATCACCATGGTAACCAAAGAGCCCGTGAGTCACTTGGACTGCAAGTTTTCAACTGTGTACACAGGGGGACCCTGTCCTGCTAGGAAGTTTTAAGACGTGTGCCACAAGGACCCAGAATCAATTCATCTGCCCGCTCTTAAATTATAATAGTGGGAGTTGTCATCATGAATACCTAAGGCTTACGGCAAAGCAAAAAAAAAAAATCCCGAGAATCCTCAATATCCTGAAACAGACTAAAGAGAGACTCTGAAATTAGGCATTATTTGCATACGTGAACATGTTTAGATAGTGACTCAAGTGTTTGCCTGTGGTGGATTGCTCTTGTAAATGATCCAACCCATATTTCCCTCAAAGTGGATGCTGAATTAATAAAGATTGTGGCAGAACTGTGTTCTGCTCATGGTCTCTATCCTCAATTCATCTTCTTCCACAGGGTGGTGGCTTAAATCACACTTCCATTCTACTAGGAATCAAGCAGACTCATTGCAGCAAAAGAAGGAGCCCAACTCAATTCCAAATACTTCAATACTAAAGTAAACATTTTTGTAGCATATAAAATGAATAATTCATTCATAGACTGACTGACTCAAAAGTTTAAAGTAACCTCTAGAATGAGTTCGTTTATTAGTATTTTTTTAACCTTAAAAAAGTCATTAGAAATTTAATGGTTTAGCTACAGCCAAGTTAACAATTTAGCTTGGTCTTAAAGCACACAAATACTCTAAAGGACAAGATAAAATTAAACCCGCATTGTTAAATTGATATAATCGTGGCATTTCTCTCTGAGAATAGATCCTCTTACTACCACTTTTCTTGGTGAAATAATCATCCGATTATTTCATATTATCACCAATAGATATGTTTATATATTTACATATCTATTGCTAAAGGCAGGATTTTGTTAATATTATTACAAAATTATGACTTTACTACCTGATTAAATAGAAACAAAAGATAATTAGGCACAAAAATGTTCAAGAAGAAAATCAGTGACCAATTAGCAAGTAAAAAAACACTGGAATGTTAAGTAGGAAGCATGCTTAATAAATTATGTCAAGCATAAAGTATGTCTTAACTAGTCTATATAATATAGTTTGAGTCTCATTAAATTAACCTGAAATAAATATATCTGTTCACAATTATATACAATAGAGCCATATTTTAATATAGATCATTTGAAAGTATTCAGTATTCAGTTGTGCAGTAGTCTAAATTATAATGACATGAAAATCCTTACACACAGCATGATATGCATATTCAACCTTTTCTCAGCAGCAGGATTCTAAAAACCATCCCTGTTTATTAGAGTGTATAGTAGTTATTTGATGAAGAAAAAAATATATAACTTTTTAACGAGTGCTATGTCTAACGAGTAAAGACCTTAATACTTGTAACTATTTTGCCTTTGTGACTAATTTCCAATTTGAAGTTTCCCAAAATACTCTCTTATGCGTTATCCCAATTTTCCTTAGTATGAAAACGGAACACTTCAATATTTGCGATCAGAAATCTAGTCATTCAGAATTTGAATCAGGACATCATCATTGTCAAGAGTTTTGAAATGGCTTTTGCATATATTTTATCTTGTATTTACATTTTTAAATGTATGATATGTACATACACACATATGTGCATTCACGCCCTCATACCCATACACCGTTTGCGTTAGAGTTGCCTTTTCTCAGTGATTATTCCTGTGGATGTGATAGGTATGGTGTTGAAGGACAGAGGACGTGCTTTATGTATTTCCTCCAAAGTTTTTAAAATCACCCACACACTAACCTACATTCAGGCTGGACCTGAACTTCTGAGAGGCAGTTTCTGATAGTCTTCACTTTCTCCATCCCAATTTCTTTCCGTCAATTCCTTCTCCTATATTCCCTGTCTTTATGGAAGCACTTTATAAAGGCTTTTCCAAATAAGAGTATTTGTCAACCCAGGAAGCAGCCTTTGTAAAATAATTTTCTTGCTTTCTCTTATTAACTTTTCGAAACCTTAGTCCATTTCTGCTATCTCCTCTTCCTCAGCTGCCATTTACTCCTAAATCCATGTAACCTGGTTTCTCACCTTCCCTTGCTGTGCAAATGTTTCTCAGAGTGGTTGTCCAATAGCCTCACTGTCAAACCTAGCTGAGATTCTTCAGTCTTCCTCCTAATGGCAGCCTCCTGCTGTACCTGTGATGGTGACCACCTTCTCTACTTAGAGCCTCAGTGGCATCACACCCTCCTACTCTTCCTCTTCTGATTTCTCCCCTCCTTTTTCTCTCTACCTTTCAAATCATTTTCTCCTATGGCTCCTTAAGTATTGGTAGTACCTAGCTTTTGGTCCTGTGCCCAATGTTCTATTTGCTGTATACATAGGTCTTGGTTTTATCCATTTTAGTGGCTTTAATAACAAATTAGATGCGATTCACTTTCACCTCTGTGCCTTCAATCCATCTTCCTAGCCTGAAATTCAAGCTTGAATATGCAACTGCCCCCAAGACATTACTACTACCTCGAAGTTCAAATTGGATCTGATCATCAATAAACAACAACTCACGTCTTCGCCTCTATCACTAGGCTCCTCTGCATGCAATTATTTTCCTCAGGTGGTAATAGTCCTGAGGATTCTAGGTAAAGACTTGACCATCACCCTTGACTCTTCCCACCTTGTCATGCTACAGCCAATTAATCACTCATTTACCAAATCCACTGCATTTTCTTCCTGGGTGTGTCCTATGTGCCAGGCATGATGCTACAGGTTTTATGTGCGTGATCTAATTTGGTTGCCAAAACAACTTTATCAGACAGGTACTATTTTTATGTATGTATTTTTTAACCAATTGAGAGGCGGAGGCTTGAGGATATCAGGTAACTTGCTGAAAGACACAGCTAGAAAGCCAATAGAAGAAGGATGCAGCATTGGGTTTCTCTGATTCCAGAGCCTGAACTCTAATAGTATAGTAAGCTCTCATTACATTTTTTGTATTACTTTATAAAGACGAGTTTGTGGATCACTGTGCCTCACTAGACTGCAAGTTCCTTAGGGAATGCACAGTCCTGGCTGAATAAATGGATAGATGGGTAGATGGATAGATGGAAGGATGGATGAATAAATTAGAATATTACTAAGAAATGTATCAAAGAAGAATTTTAAAGAATCACACAGAAAAAAGGACTTATGTTATTAGTTCAGTTAAAACATACATAGTTATAAGATTTAAATAAGATAATGCTTTTAAAGCACTTAGAAGTAGATCTTCAGGGACCAGGCACTGTGGTTCATGCCTGTAATTCCAGCACTTTGGGAGGCCAAGGCAAGCTGATCACCTGAGGTCAGGAGTTTGAGACCAGCCTGTCCAACAAGGCGAAACCCCATCTTTACAAAAAAAAAATACAAAAGTTAGCAGTACATGGTCGTGGGCACCTGTAATTGTAGCTACTCAGGAGGCTGAAGCAGGGAGAATCGCTTGAACCCAGGAGGCGGAGGTTGCAGTGAGCCGAGATTGTGCCACTGCACTCCTGCCTAGGCCACAGAGCAAGACTCCATTTAAAAAAAAAAAAAAAAAAAAAAAAAAAAAAAAAAAAAAGTTGATCTGCAAGTGTAGTTACAAATGTAACCATCAGCTACAAATTTTATGACTTTTGGCCGGGCGCGGTGGCTCACGCCTGTAATTCCAGCACTTTGGGAGGCCGAGGTGGGTGGATCACAAGGTCAGGAGATGGAGACCACCCTGGCGAACACGGTGAAACCCCGTCTCTACTGAAAATACAAAAAAACTAGCCCGGTGTGGTAGCGGGAGCCTGTAGTCCCAGATTCTAGGGAGGATGAGGCAGGAGAATGGCATTAACCTGGGAGGCGGCAGAGCTTGCAGTGAGCGGAGATTGTGCCACTGCACGCCAGCCTGGGCGAGGGAGCGAGTCTCCGTCTCAAAAAAAAAAAAAAAAAATTACGAATTT
>NW_016808851.1:2606399-2612718 GCF_001698545.2 Rhinopithecus bieti
AAAAAAAAAAAAAAAAAAAAAAAAAAAAAAAAAAAGTTGATCTGCAAGTGTAGTTACAAATGTAACCATCAGCTACAAATTTTATGACTTTTGGCCGGGCGCGGTGGCTCACGCCTGTAATTCCAGCACTTTGGGAGGCCGAGGTGGGTGGATCACAAGGTCAGGAGATGGAGACCACCCTGGCGAACACGGTGAAACCCCGTCTCTACTGAAAATACAAAAAAACTAGCCCGGTGTGGTAGCGGGAGCCTGTAGTCCCAGATTCTAGGGAGGATGAGGCAGGAGAATGGCATTAACCTGGGAGGCGGCAGAGCTTGCAGTGAGCGGAGATTGTGCCACTGCACGCCAGCCTGGGCGAGGGAGCGAGTCTCCGTCTCAAAAAAAAAAAAAAAATTACGACTTTTATATTCTGATCTTGGAATCAAAACACAATCTGAGCTTTAAATTCCTGACCACGATTACACTATTTATTCCCAACATTTCCCCCTCTAAAAGTAAACTACTGAGGATTTCATTCCTGCTTCATTTTAATGTTAAAATCCATTTTCCATGGGGGAAAATGATTACAATTTAATATTGAAGCAACTAGAAATTTACTAAAATTTACCAGAGTCTGCAGCTCCCTGAGAAAGGTACATTTCTGTTTTAGAAATTGTCCCTATGTGGAGTAAACGAAATGATAATTTTAAGATCCTTTGAAGTACTCCCTTCTATTATGTTGTTGGATGTCTTCTAGGAAAGCAGAATAAAACATCCAGAATGACATTTTGAGGTTATTGTTAGAATACATTTACCTAAGTTACTATATAAACTTTTCTTCCATGGTGCTAAACAATAGTATCTGGTTTTGTCAGCCCACCAAATTAGCCATTTCCTAGCCAGTAGTATTACAGCAATAAGCACATTTGCATACAGAAATGTAAAGACAATGTTACATTGTGTTCACAAGTGTAAAGTCTTTTGAATTCTTCTCATGACTCTTGTTTATGTTTAGAATCAGTGAGGCATCAAATAAAAAACAGGAAGGAAACATTTTAAATAACAGAATCTTATCCACAAAATCTTTATCAAAAGGGTGTTGTACTCAAGAAGTAATGAAGCAATGTAGATATAGCATCTGTTCATTTTCTGACCTTAATTTTGACAACTTTTCTGGGTGGCTGATGAATCTCCAGACATATCTGACCACCGGTGAAGTTCTTCCTTTGCTGAATGGAGCCAATCTGTGAACTCATGGACCGCATCTAAATACATTAGATGGTCTTTCACAATCTCTTCCACTTTCCTCATTTTTTCCTAGTAAACAAAGAAAAGACTACCTTAACAGTGGTCCTTTTGAGAACATGAAATCAGATAAGGCAACAGGCCTGATAGAAGTCTCTTAATAAATCTCAGAAAATTTCATTCTTGTTCTTGAATTTTCTCTGAGTTTAATATCTTAAAAAGAAGCTATCAAATTTAACTAAATGTCCAGGCTTTGGAAAAGCAACTATTTTCCTGTAAGTTTACTATTTTCTACCTTAGTATGGAAATATATGCTTACTGTATGTTGGCTAACATCCCTCACTAACAATCCTCTTAATAATTATTGTCATAACCATTCTTATTAAAGCAATTTTTTGTTAGCTTGGTGTCCAGCATTCTGTTCAGCACTTTAAATGCATTTGCTCATTTAATCTTCATAACAGTCCTGTGAGGAAGATACTATTATTATCATCATTTTATAGGAAAAGATGCTCAAGCTTAGCGAGGTTAGGTAACATGTAATAGTGGCCAAAGTCACACATTCAAAAGTGTCAAGGCCAGAATTCAAACTTACATCTTTTTGACCTGAGTCATAGCTCTTAATCATTACCAAGATGAAAGTGAAGATAAACAAGCACATCTGTTAATAATTGTAGTGTCAAGAAGGCAAGAGTTAGTTCCCAACAAGGCAAACCAAAGAAAAGAAAAAGCAGCAAACAACAACAATTCTCTCCCTTAATTTCTATTAATATTTACAAATATGCCAAAGAATAATCATGAAGGAAATGAAAGATTCATATGGAGAATTGGAAGTACATTTTTGATATTATATAAAGGAGTTTATACTTTGGAAAATAGAAACCGTTTTTACTAAGAGGAGAGATGAACACAATATTTCGTACGTGATTGAATCTTGAAGGTAAATAGACTTGCATTTAATATAACAAATATAAGTGTAGCAAAACAAAAACAACTTTAGCAGTGACATTTGATGTGCAAAGTAGATAGATTAACTAAAATAGCGGAGAAAGAAAAAATAAGGAATAAAGAATAATCCCAAGATTGTAGAAAGAGAAAAATGAATAGGCATTCATAGTAACAAATGATCTTTACGTCATACCCATTTACTGAGTGTATAAATAGTTTTAGAGCAGCCAATTCTCCAACAATTTAATCCACAGTTTCTTCTTTACCTGACCTTGGCAACCATCATTATATTATTAATATAAATCAATATATTATATTAATGTATTATAAAGCATCTACTTTCAATATAAAGCACTAACCTTGGCAACAGTCATTATATCATTAAACTGTGTTTTCAGCTCCTCTTGAGCTGTGTCCTTGAAAGACTCATCCTCTGTCTTCTCGTAGAGCTCCCTGGACTTCGCAAGTAGACGGTGAAGGGCTCTTGTGTGATCCTCTGCCTCAGACAGGATGGACTGGAGGTGGTCAAGCAGGGCAAACTTCTCTTTCAGATCTGGCTGCGGTTGTAAGGGATGTTCTACTTTTTGATCCACTGATTCCATCCACTGCTCCAACTGGTTTTTCCTCTCTAGATAGTCATTCCATTGGCTAATCACAGACTCTAAAGTGCTAGAATTAATGTCACATATTAACAAAAATGAATTATTTTGACATCTCTACTGAAAACCAATCGCAAAGTCATGACATCCACGCCAATTGTTTTACTGAACGCTCCTGGAAGTGATGAACATGTTGCTTTTGAGTGCAGGGAAAAACACTACTTCTCTGATCCATAAGATCCTTACCTCAGGTCCTTTGAACAAAGTCAATCTATATTAAAACATGAAATAAGAAGTTGTGGTCATACATGCATCTGGAATTTGTCTTCCAAATGCTAACTGTCCTAAATGAACAAGATACATTTATATGTTATGTTGTTAAAAATCAGCATGGGAACATCAATGAAATTTTATTTCATATAGATCGGTTCTTAATTTTCTTGGAATTATTAACAGTTTATCTTATTAAAATCAGATGGTGATTATTTGTTGATTGGAATTCAAAATTCAAGATATCCTTCCTATGTAAATGATATATCATTAGGTTGATTTTCATTTAGGGACAACACACACACACACACACACAATATACAGTGCTTTTGTGTTGAATGTGTGAATGAATGCTCAAGTATTTTTAAGAAAAATAGTCACAAATATAATAGCTTTCTGGATAGTCAAACAAAGGCTCTCCAGACTGGCATTTAGGAAAAATCCCTCCATTATTAAGCATTACAAACTATTCTAAACTCATCTGCAGTGATTTCCCCAGCCCCCCTTGCATACAAGCCTATGAACCTGAAATTAACATTCTGTGGTAAATGAATTTCCAGCATTTGCTCAAACTATTGCTTTTGCATATTTGCATCCATTGATCCACTGGAACCTCATCATTCAGGCTTTAAAGTCCTACCTGTTCCTCAAATAATTTTCTAAAAAGCACCCCCTCCCAGTTTGTGTGTTTGTTTGTTTGTTTGTTTGTTTTGACAGGGTCTTACTCTGTCACCAAGGCTGGAGTGCTGAGGTGCAATCATATAGCTCATTGCAACCTCTGTCTCCCCAGATCGGGTGATCCTCCCACCTCAGCCTCCCTAGTAGCTGGGACTACAAGTGTGTGCCACCACACCTGGCTAATTTCTGTATTCTTTTTTCTTTTTTTGAATTTTAACTGTGACTTCATATAATTTTTGCGTATTTTGTAGAGACATATTTTCGCCTTGCTGCCCAAACTAGTTTCAAACTCCTAGGCTTAAGCAATCTGCCTACCTCAGCCTCCCAAAGTGCTGGGATTACAGGTGTGAGCCACTAAGACTCTGCATTCTTCTACAGCCCCACAGTGCGTTTTGAAAATGGTTAGTAACATAGTCTGAATCAGAGTATTCCAAAATACATCCTATGCTAGTGTCTGAGCTTTTAGAGGGCAAAAACCTTTCTGTTTTATTTTATTATTTTAACAGAATAATTTGAACATTGCTATTGCTCAATATGTCACTGTCAAATTTAATTTCTTGCTGAAATAGTGGAGTCAAGGACCAGAGTCTGCTTCCTGCATGTAACATCTTATTCTAACATCTGAAAACTATCTATCCATATTCTTATGAACTTTTAGGACACTGGCCTAGGCCAAGCCTCTGGAAGCTTAGTTCATGCTCCAGCAGTCTATGATATAGAGTAAGACAACCATAGCATCTGATTTTTTTTCTTTGCTGACCATTGTGAGATATTACTAAGATGCAAAGTCCTGTTGACTTTGAGAGTCACTGCCTATGCTCCATATTAAAGGAAAAAATGAAAACAACAACAACAACAACAAAACAAAACCTCCAAGTTGTTAGTTGTAACCAGGGATTTTTGTTTACATTGCCGTGGGTAACTGTAGTGTTATTTTTGTTTTGCTTTGTAATAAACTTGAATCATCTTTAAAGATTTTTTAAATGTTATGGTAGGTTCAAGGGTACCTGTGCAGAGTTGCTATACAGGTAAACTCGTGTCATGGGGGTTTGCCGCACAGATTATTTCATTGCCCATGTACTAAGCCTGGTACATGACAGTTATTTTTTGCTGCTCCTCTCCCTCCTCCCACCTTCCACCCTCAAGGAGGCACCAGTGTCTGTTATTCCCTTCCCTGTATGAACTTTAATCTTCTATTCATCTATTTTGTTATGATCATATTGGGCACCCAGTTTGTCAATGATCTAACAGGATGTATAACCATCAGAATACGGCTCTTTTTACTGTAATTCTGACTGATGGTCATGTGTCCAACAAATGTGCCAGATTATTTATGGATACTCTGAGAAGAGGGAGGTAGGTAGAAACCTCTCACTTATAATTACAACAACAAAAACACCACCTGGTATAACAATCAAGGTCTTCCCTACTTCCTCGTCAGTGTCCGGACAGGTGATTTTCAACAGAGGCTCTACAGCTGGGCTCTATTCCAGATGGATTGACTGTTGGTTGTGTGAGAATGTTCCACACTTTGTAGGATATGAGCTCTCTGTGCCTCGGTCACTAAATGCCAGGGATATTCCCTCATCACCGTGACAATCAAAACCACCCTACCCATTTCCTATAATGTAAATGGGGGTGATATGACTTTTAGTTGAAGAATAGATTTACAATTAAGCTCAACAGCTGCCAATAGCTTAATTTTCCATATGTTCCTTAAGCTAAAATGTATCAAGTTATTAAAGAACCATATATTCTTGCTTTGATGGCTTGAAAGGAGATGTTTTGCTGAGCCCATGTCATGTAAGATTCCATTAGAGATAATAAGGGAGATCTAAATATTTTATAAATGCAGCAAGAACACAGAAACAAAGCAAGCTAACAAGCAAAAACCAGTCATCGCCCTATGGAAAACACAACTTAGACAAAGACAATTATGCCCACAGCAAGCTACAGTAACATGGTTGCAGAATTCCACCCTCCATCATTTTACTAAGTCACTGCATTGGACTTAGACAAATAATCACTAAAAGTAGGTTGTGTACCTTTGAGCGTGGATGGAGGAGCTCATGATGTCAGCCCACACTTCTTTAAGGGTCTCTAGCTGAGTCTGAATCACCCTCTGACCTTCTTTGTTGCTACTTCTCAAGGCCTGTTCCCCTTTGCCAATGGCCATATTCAACTTAACTTCCCCTTCACCTTTCATCAGGAGAATATCCTGGGAAGGAAGAAAGAATACACATCAGGAGGCATGTAAAAAAACTTCTTCTATTTTAAAAAAGGTAGTTTTCCATAAGAATTGAGGTAGGAATACTTATCTCAAAATGAAAACAACAAACTCTGGGCCTTATTGCAATGTAATATTTACTTAAAATTGGTATCCAGGAGTCTAGGAGTCAACGATTAATTCCAATATAAATTCTTAGAAAACTTTGGGCCACTAACCTAGAAAGTATAATTTTATTGACTTCAGTTTCAAAGAGTCACAATAAATTCTTTTGAACATGAAGACACACCTGTCTAAAACCCAGCAGTCCCCTACATTAATTGCCTGGCTAATTTATCTCTTTCAGGGTCACCTTCATTGGCTATAGTCTGGG
>NW_016808852.1:0-2658 GCF_001698545.2 Rhinopithecus bieti
TGATACCGTAAAAGCAGTGTTAAGAGGAAAGCTCATAGCATTAATTTCCTACTTCAGAAAGTCTGAAGGAACACAAATAGACAACCTAATATTACAGCTCCTGGAATTAAAGAAACAAGAACAAATTAAACCCAAATCCAGAAGAAACAAAGAAATTCAAAAACCAGAGAAGAACTAAATGAACTTGAAACAAAAAAATAGAAAAAATAAATGAAACAAAACTAGTTATTTGAAAAGATAAACAAAATTGATAGAACATTAGTGGGATAAAACAATAAAAGGAGAGAAAATCCAAATAATCTCAATTAGAAATAAAAAGAACATATTACAACTGATAAAACAGAAATACAAGAGATTATTCAAAGCTACTATGATCGCCTTTACATGCACAATTTAGAAAATCTAGAGGATATGAATAAATTCCTGGAAATATTCAACTCTCCTAGATTAAATTAGGAAGAAATATAAACTCAGGGCAGACCAATAGCAAGCAGCGGGACCGATATAGTAATTTTAAATTTGCCATCCAAAAAGGGCCAGGACCAGATGGAGTCACAGCTGAATTCCACAAGACATTCAAATAATTGGTACCAATCCTATTGACACTATTCCAAAGCACAGAGAAGAAAGAGTTCTTACTGAATCATTCTATGAAGCCAATGTCACCCTAGTACCAAAACCAGAAAAGGACGTAACAAAAAAGAAAACTACCGACCATTATCCCTGATGACCACAGATGCAAAAGTCCTCAACAAAATACTATCTAACTGAATCCAACAGCATATCTAAAAGATATAACATAATGATCAAGTGGGTTTCATATCACGGATGCAGGGATGGTTTAATATATGCAATTCAACAAATGTGATACATCACATAAAGAGAATTAAAAATAAAACCATATAATCATCTCAAAAGATGCAGAAAATAATTTGACAAAATCCAGTATTCCTTTATGATAAAAATCCTTAACAAATTTGGCATAAAGGACATATATCTCAAAGGAATAAAAGTCACCTATGACAATCCCGAAGCCAAATAGAAAGAAGTTGAAAGCGTTCCCCCTGAGGACTGGATCAAGACAAGGATGCCCACTTTTACCATTCATATTCAACATAGTACTAGAAATTCTAGCCAGAGCAATCAGATAAGAGAAGGAAATAAAGGACATCCAAATTAGAAAAGAAGAAGTTAAACTGCTGCTGTTCACCTAGATATGAACTAATACCTAGAAAACCCTAAAGACTCATCTAAAAACCTCCCAGATCTGGTAAATGCATTCAGAAAAGTTTCAGGATACAAAAACCAATGTACGCAAATCAGTAGTACTTCTATACACCAACAACGACCAAACTGAGAATCAATTTAAGAACACAATCCCTTTTACAACAGCTGCAAAAATAAAATAAAATCATTACAAATATACTTAACCAAGGAGGTAAAACAGCTCTACAAGAAAAACTACAAAACACTGCTAAAAGAAATCATAGATGACACAAACAAATGAAAATACATTGCATGCTCAATGACGGGTAAAATCAGTATTGTGAAAATGACCACACTGCCTGAAGCAATCTACAAATTCAATACAATTCCCATCAAAATACCATTATCATTCTTCACAGAACTGGAAAAAACATTTCAAAAATTCACATGGAAACAAAGAAAAGCCTGCATAGCAAAAGCAATTTTAAGCAAAAAGAATAAATCTGGAAGCATCACATTACCTAACTTCAAACCATACTACAAGACTACAGTTATCAAAGCCTCATGGTACTGATATAAAAATAGGCCTTAGACCAATGGAAACGAATAAAAAACACAAAAATAAAGCCAAATAGAGCCAACTGATTGATCTTCAACAAGGCATACAAAAACATAAAGTGGGGAAAGGACACCTTATTCAACAAATGGTGCTGAAATAATTGGCAAGCCACATAGAGAGGAATGAAACTGGTTCCTTATCTCTCACCTTATATAAAAATCAACTCAAGGTGAATCAAAGACTTGAATCTAAGACCCCAAACCATAAAAATTCTACAAATAATATTGAAAAAACTCTTCTGGCCATTGGTTTACCAAAGAATTCATGACTAAGTATCCAAAAGCACATGTGACAAAAATAAAAATAAACAAACAGGACCTAATTAAAATAAAAAAAAAAAAACTTCTGCATGGCAAAAGAAATAATCAGCAGAGTAAACAGATAACCTACTGAGTGCATGAAAATATTAAAAAATCGTACATCCAACAAAGGCCAAATATTTAGAATATAAAAGGAGCACACACACACACATAAAAATCAGCTAGAAAACAACAAAAACAAATAATGTCATCAAAAGCGGGCAAAGGACCTGAAGGGATAATTCTCAAAAGAAGATATGCAAATTGCAAACAAACAAAAAAATGCTCAACATCACTAACTATCAGGGAAATGTAAATTACAACCACAATGAGATACTACCTTACTCCTGCAAGAATGGCCATAATTTAAAAATAAAAATAATAATAAATGTTGGCATGGATGTGGTGAAAAGAGAACACTTTTACACTGCTGCTGGGAATGTAAACTAGTACAGCCATTATGAAAAAAAATATGGAGATCAGACCACAGTGCAATCAAACTAGAACTCAGGACTAAGAAACTCAATCAAAAGC
>NW_016808853.1:0-857 GCF_001698545.2 Rhinopithecus bieti
TATATATATATATATATATGTTTGGCCACTTGTATATATTCTTTTGAGAATTGTGTGTTCACAGCTTTTGCCCATTTTTAAATGGGGTCATTTTTTGCTTTTTGAATTGTTCAAGTTTATTACGCATTCTCCATATTAGACTTTTGTCGAATGCACAGTTGGCAAATATTTTCTCCCAGTCTGTAGATTGTTTACTCTGATGATAGTTTCTTTTGCTGTGCAGAAACTCTTTCATTTGATTAAGTATCACTTGTCGATTTTTGTTTTTGTTGCAATTGTTTTTGAGGATGTAGTTCTTTCCCAAGGCTGATATTCAGAATAGTGTTTCCTGGGTTTTCTTCTAGCATTCTTATAGTTTGACGTCTTACATTTAATATTTAATCCACCTTGAGTTAATTTTTGTACATGGTAAAAGGCAGAGGTCCAGTTTCATCCTTCTTCATATTGCTAACCAGCTATTCCAGCATGATTTATTAATAGTGAGTCCTTTCCCCTATTGCTTGCTTTTGTTGACTTTGTCAAAGATCTGATGGTTGTAGGTGTGCGGCTTTATTTCTGCATTCTCTATTCTGTTCCATTGGTCTATGTGTCTGTTTTTGTACCAGTGCCATGCTGTTTGGGTTACTGTAGCCCTGTAGTATAGTTTGAAGCCAGGTAGTGTGATGTCTCCAGCTTTGTTCTATTATTGCTTAGGATTGCCTTGGCTATTTGGGCTTTTTTTTGGTTCCATGTGAATTTTAGAATAGTTTTTTCTCATTCTGTGAAAAACTATATCAATAGCAGGATAAGAATAATGTTGAATCTGAAAGCCAAAATTGACAAATGGGATCTAATTAAACTAAAGAGCTTTTGCACAG
>NW_016808854.1:0-854 GCF_001698545.2 Rhinopithecus bieti
CTCAAAAAAAAAAAAAAAAAAAAAGAAAAAAAAAATGCAGTAGCTATTTCTATTTTTATCCTTGGAAAATTAACTGGAGGACCTCCCCATGTTATTACCCTGGGGGTTAAATTCAAAAAACTCTCTCCTTTCTTCCTGACTCATCTGAAAGTCAAGAGCTGACTAACACATTTCATCCTGATAGCTCCTCTTCTGGTCTGAAAATGTAACCCTGCCTCGTCCAACCATGAGGAAAACATCAGACAAATCCAGACTGAATATGAGAGGCATTTTATAAAATATCTAACCAGTACTCTTCAAGCCACCAAGGTCATCGAAAACAAGGAAACACTGAGAAAGTTTCACAGACCAGAGAAACCTGTCAACTAAATGTAAGATGGTATCATGGATGTGATCCTGGAACAGAACAAGGGCATGAAGTTAAAACTAGTAAAGTCTAAATAAAATGTTGAGTTTAGTACTGCTCCACTGTGTTCCTTAGTTGTAACAAATGTGCAATGGTAATGTAAGATGGGAAAATGGGAATGGGAAAACTGGGTGAAAACTGTATTTGGGAACTCTCTGTACTATTGTTGCAACTTTTTTAAAATTTAAAACTATCCAAAACTAAAAGTTGATTGAAATAAAACGTTACTCTAATGGAGCAGTAGGTGCCTCTAGATAGAGTAAACAATTTGAGTCATTGTAATACTATTTAACATTGTAATACTATTAATTTAAATAGTATTAAATTGTAATACTATAATAGTATTATAGTAATATAATAGTATACTGTATAGTATACTAATATAATAGTAATATAGTAATATAGTATATATTAATATAATTATATCGTAATATAGTATTATTATATA
>NW_016808855.1:0-858 GCF_001698545.2 Rhinopithecus bieti
TCCACCCTCTTTAATTGCCAGTTCTCCTGCTTTGTCATATAATTCCCTTTTCTTTGCATCAGAGAGAACTTCAAAAGCTTGAGAAATCTGTTTGAACTTCTCTCCTTCATTTGGAACCCAGGATGGTACTTCAAGGCCAGTTTCCTATAAGCCTTTTTCAATTCTTTCTGAGTAGCATTGGGTTTGACCCCCAAAACGTAGTAAATCGTAGTAAGTTATTTCTTTCACCATCTTCTACTGCCGGTGCTGGCTGAGGCCGCTGTGTGAGGGAGTGGAAAGGAGCACGGAGCTGTGCGCAGCTCGGGCAGTTACCGCTCCTCCACCTCTCACCGAGCATTCTGGAAAGTTCCCGAACTTTTCTTACTGACATGCAATAGCGTTTTATATTACCTTGTTTGTGATATAACTTGCATTAACACTTTCTTTTTTTCTTGTTTTTGAAATGGTGTCTCGCTCTGTTGCCCAGAATGTAGTGCAGTGGCATGATCTTGGTTCACTGCAGCCTCTGCCTCTGCCTCTGCCTCCCAGGTTCAAGTGATTCTCGTGCCTCAGCCTTCCAAGTAGCTGGGACTACAGGCGTGTGCCACCACACTCAGCAAATTTTTTGTATTTTTAGTAGGGAGGGGGTTTTGCTGTGTTGGCCAGGCTGGTCTCAAACTAGGGACCTCAAGCGACCTGCCTGCTTCAGCCTCCCAAAGTGCTGGGATTACTAGTGAGAGCCACCATGCATGGCCAATACTTCCTATTTGTGTTTGTCTTTTTTTTTTCTTTGCTAACTTAGAGCAAATTGGAAACATCTAGAACTTTGTTACTTCTTCAGACTCCACAATAGTTCTTCTACCTCTCCACAAAGTTATC
>NW_016808856.1:0-2897 GCF_001698545.2 Rhinopithecus bieti
CTTTGTGAGTCAGTTTATGAGACACAAGGAAGTTGGCCCCATTGTTTACTTGTCACCCCTTATTTCTGAGAAAAAATGAATTTGTTGAATGAATCAATGAATGAATTGAATGCTCCTACATAACTTTTAACAATTTACAAATAAAACCTTCACTCAAAAGATAAAAATGTACCCCCAAATCTAAAGGCATTATTTGGAGGAAACAGAGTTATATGTGTACATTTTGATTTGTGTGTTAAAAATCAGCTGCATTCCTTATCCTAGTTCATGAGGCACTCAGTGGCACATTAAAAATGGACACTGTCAGTTCCGGAAGGGGCTTATCTTAAGGAAGATTTTTGAGCCCAAACAAAGGAATCTTGATTTTGTATCACCAAAGCTTCCTGTGATTCATTCACTTATTCACTTAATAAACATTGAAATGTCCACCTTGAGTTAGGTACTGTAAATGCCATGGTAAGAGAGATTCCTGACATCATTGAACTCAATGTCTAGCCTAGGAGACAGACATTAAATAATCTCAATTGTCATGAGTTTAATGTGATGGGGCATACAAGCAGATTTGGGAATATCTAACAAGGATTGTCACCTAATCTGAGGTTTAGGGAAAGCTTCTTTGAGGAAGTGAACTTGACTTGAGCTCTAAACATTAAATAGAAATTAACTGGGTGAAAATGGCAGCAGGGAGGGAAAGATCGAGCTAGATTGCAGGCAAAGAATTTAGTATGTGTAAAGGCCCTGAAGCCTGAGGTCATGAAAAAGCATTACTGTTTGAGGAATTAAAATAATTTCAGTGTGGCTAGAGCAGAGAGTAAGAAAAAACAGGTAGATCAGTGCTATGAATTGAATTGTGTCCCTCCCTCCCTTCCCACCAAATTAATATGTTGAAACTCTAATCCCCAATGAGATGTTATTTGCAAGTGGGGCCTTTGGGAAGTAATTAGTTTTGGATGAGATCATGAGGGTGGGGGCGCCCTTATGATGGGTTTAGTGCCCTTATAATAAGAGACACCAGAGTGTTCTCTCTCTTCCCTGTTCTCCATCCCTTCCTACCTCTCTCTGCCACGTGAGGACACTGCAAGAAGGGGGCCATCCGCAAGCTAGGAAAATAACCCTCACCAGGAATCAAATAGGCTAGCACCTTGATCTTAGACTATCCAAGCTTCAGAACTGTAAAAAATAGATTTCCTTTGTTGAGGCCATCCAGTCTGTGGTACTTCATTATGGCAGTTCTAGCACATTAAGATTGTGGGTCATAGGTAGATGGTAGGGGCCAGGTCCACAGGTCCCTGTAGCTGACATTAGAATTTTTTCTCAGGACCAGAGAAGTAAACATGAAGGAAGAGTGCCATCAAGATCTATGATGGCTTTAATTTAGGTTGTATTTTTGTTGCAGTTCTCAATTTAGCTGATTATATACACATTTTAAAGGGCATGTTTCAGAATACACAACTGGATCCTGGTAAATGAAAACCCAAGTCATGGGTAGGTCATGCCAGTAAGAGTATCAGCAGGCCGGCTCTAAACCTGAGCAACACCTGGTAGCAGCTATGCCAAATTGCATATACTGCCCCCTCACAACAGGGGTTATCCTCAAAATCTATGTTCAAGAAGAACAATGCCTACTGGTAGTGAAAGACAGTCCTTTCCCAGATGCTGGATTCAGAGCTAAACCAGAGGTGAAGTGATTGACCCAGAGTATTTTGCCACCAACTTACTGTTGTACTTTTTTGATGCATATTTGCATTATAATGTGGAATATGGGGCATCTCCATGCTCTTCCATAGGTACCTAGTGTACACAAAGATGTGGTTCACACACAGCCAATCATTTTTGTATGTTTCCTACAGCACGGGCACCTATGATGATATTACCCATAAATGTTTTTTCCCCATGCTGAGAATACCTAACAGTTGAGGGGTACTGTACAAAATTAAAACAAACAAAACCTCATTTTCATCACAAATACCTTAGTTATCGGCACTGTCAAGTACTGCATTCATTCTAAATATGGACTACCTTGACACTTAAAGTTCCATGTTGTTTTAAGATTAAACAGCTTCGGCCGGGCGCTGTGGCTCAAACCTGTAATCCCAGCACTTTGGGAGGCCGAGACGGGCGGATCACGAGGTCAGGAGATCGAGACCATCCTGGCTAATACGGGGAACCCCGTCTCTACTAAAAAAAATACAAAAAACTAGCCGGGCGAGGTGGCGGGCGCCTGTAGTCCCAGCTACTCCGGAGGCTGAGGCAGGAGAATGGCGTGAACCCGGGAGGCGGAGCTTGCAGTGAGCTGAGATCTGGCCACTGCACTCCAGCCTGGGCGGCAGAGTGAGACTCCTTCTCAAAAAAAAAAAAAAAGATTAAATAGCTTCAGAGTGAGAAATTATTGCTATAGTAACAGTTTATCAATGGCTCTTTTAAAAATAAACAACCATAATCAAAGCAAGATTTCATTCAAACTGTTTTAATAATAAGCAAGCAAACTGAGGAGAAAGGTGGTATTTAAAAGCATTGAATGTTTTCTGTTTTTATTTCCTTTTAAAAGCCACATAACAATACCTAGAATGGAAATTTTGGATTGAATCAAAGGATTCCCATTTGCTCAACACAAAGAAGGAGGTTTTTTAAGTATAAACATTTCTTGCGCTTTTATACCTAAGCTTTTAATAAAGGGCATAGCATTTAGAAATGTACTTGGTTCTTTTTAGAAGAGCAAAGGTCCCTTTTTGTTAAAGGGGTTGGTTCTTAACAGAAGGACGTTTTATTGTAAGCATGGACAGAAGTTAGACTTCATTCTTCAATTTTCTGTTCATTTGATATGTTATGTGACCTCAGGTAAAGGTAACTAGTTTCCCTTTCTTGGTGGTTTAGGTAAAATGCCTGAAAAGTGGGCA
>NW_016808856.1:3713-23873 GCF_001698545.2 Rhinopithecus bieti
TTTTTTAGGAATGAACATCCCTTGAAACAAAATAGATGAATGTCAGTTGAAGCAAGAAAATCATGGATCAGTTTCCCGGATTTAAAAGACATTTCATCAAGGACACTTAACTACATAGTAGCAAATAACTGACCTAAGATCCCACAGCTTGTCTAAGGCAAAACAAGCTACCTTCCATTGCAGAATAGATGTGGATCTCCAACCTCAAAGGCAAAGGGTAAGACTGAGGATGGGTATTCCTCCTCATCCTGCCAGGAAGCATCAGTATAACAAGATAAACTAGAGCTCTTCTTGGATCTAAGTTGAATTATGAATATGGCTCGGAATCACTACATTGGGCATGTATGATTCAACACTTCACAGAAAAGTAGTCGTAATAAGATTGATCGCTTTACCAGGACTGAGTACTGATGAATTTCTCAGAGATTTTTGTGCGTAAGAGGTAGCTAGGCTTCTGTGTCAACAAATACTGGAGCAAGTCAGCCTTAGAGGGGAGTGGCCTGAGCACCATCTAGTGTAAATGTTCTTGTAAGTGTTCTTGAAATGATAGGTATGTACAAGTGCCATCTAGTGACAACAGGGAAAAAATGCTCTAGGACCAGGGAAATCAGCTGAAATCCTTTGTGAACTAAAGTGAACCAGGTGATGATAAAATAAGCTTAATTGCAGTCTCCCATGGATAGGAATGAAGCCACGTTTCTAATTATGAGTGTATTATAGTGTATTCCCTTTGGATTTTACTATGAGAAAACTTGGCCTTCTGTGACCTTCCCTTCAGTTTCCATCCCTTAAACCTTTTCCATTGACCTCCTCCAGTATTTTGTCATTGCCTTACACACTCTAGTCTCAACATAGCAACCAGGTTTAACGTACATACAACACGTATACACACATACACACATATGTATGTAGATACAGTGTTATTGTGCAGTTAGAGATGTTGGTGTTTCTCAAAATAGATACTATCTTTCTCCTGTTAATACATATATATGTGTATATATGCATGTGTGTATGTATGTACATATATGTGTGTATATGTGTATATTTTATATATATAACACACATACATATATATATATATATATACACATACATACATATACATACATACATACGTCAGGTCATGTTATTCCTCTGCTCAAAACCTTCCCATAGCTCCTTTCAGAGTAGAAGTCAAAATCCTTACATAATCTGGCCCTCAATTACCACTCTACATACATCTTCCACTGTCTATCCCTCACTCAGTTCTAGCTACACTGGTCTTGCATTATTTCAAACATCAGACATCCTCCTGCCTTAGACTTATTTTTTCCCTGTACTGAATGAATATATAGTATATGTGATTTAAATTTGTATTTAGGAAAACTGGCTTTTCAGGAGATGGAGCTGGCATAATACAGTGGTTGAGAGCATGGGCGTTGGTGTCAAACACACCTTAGTTGAACCTTGGATCTACCACTCACTAGTTGTGTGTCTTTGAACAGATATTTTATCTTTCCAATACTCAGTTTTCTCATCTGAAAAATAAAGATAACAAAACCTACTTTCAGCTAGATGTGGTAGCACACGCCTGTAGTCCCAGCTACTCAGGAAGCTGAGGCAGGAGAATTGCTTGAACTCGGGAAGCAGAGGTTGCAGTGAGCCAAGATTGAGCCACCGCACTCCAGCCTGAGTGACAGAGTGAGACTGTCTCAAAAAAATTAAAATTAAAAATTAAAAATAAATACAACCTACTTCATAAGGCTGTGGCAAGAACCAATAAAAGACTTGTTCTTAGCAGAAGGCAGACACCTGGTAGATATTCCATAAATATTGCCTTATTGGTGTTATTAAGATGGAGAAATGCAGGCTGATGATAGTTTGGTCAGATGGTACTCTACCTAGCTGAAGAGCTGTACTAAAAGTGTAATGCTCAAAGATGACTAGTCATAGCCACTCAACCCTGTTTCATACTTTTACCAAAAAAAAAAAAAAAAAAAAAAGACAAATGGCCTGCACATCATAGTCAGAAATGGCATTAAGGAATGATAGCAAACGATAGAGTCAGGGTTCCCAAATATCTTACCAAGCAGTCCATGTTTTAATTGTGAAGCATAAAGTTTCAGTGTAAAATCTCAAATACATAAGGATGGGAGATGGTGACATGACTTAGCAATAGCACATACAAAGATGATAGATTTTAGTTGTCTGCAAATTCAGTAGGAATGAAGGATGCTGTATGAATGCCAGAAGGACTAATTTGAACTTGGACTGCATTAATAAATGCACAGTGCTCAGAACAAGAGATGGGATAGCTCCACCCTACTCCGTACAGCTGAAGCATGAGCAGAACCCTTTAAGGAGACGTGCCTAAAGAGCAGTCACTCAGGTGGTGAAGGGGTGACAGACATAAAAAGCAGTTTAAAAGTCTTCGAGTGTTTTGACCTGAAGGTGTGCAGACTCAGAGGGAAATGATCACTGTCTTCAGATCCCTGAAGGGCTGTCATGTGAGAGAAAGAACAAACTTAGTCTGCCTGTTATTCTGAATGGCTTCATTCAACAAATACTGAAGACTTCAAAAAGTCCCCAGGAGATAGACTCAGTCTTGAACAAGGAAGTCTTAGCCCACTTAAACCTGTTTCCTAACAGTAGAGATTTCTTGAAGAACTAAAAGTAGAACTACCATTTGACCCAGCAAATGGTATCTAACCAAAGGAAAGGAAATCACTTTATCAACAGGACACCTGCACTTGCATGTTTACCACTGCACTATTCACAATAGCCAAGATGTGGAATCAACCTGTAAGTCCATCAATGGATAACTGGATGAAGAAAATGTGGTATATGCACACAATGGAATACTACTCAGCCATGAAAAAGGAATGAAATCATGTATTTTGCAGCAATTTGGATGGAGCTGGAGACCATTATCTTAAATGAAGTAACTCAGACACAGAAAGACAAATGCCACATGTTCTCATTTATAAATGGGAGCTCAACAGTGTGTATAAATGGACATCGAATGTGGAATGATAGACAATGGAGAGTAGGAAGAGTGCAAGGGAGGGAGGAGGTGATGATTAATTACTTAATGAGTATAACATATGTTATTTGAGTGATGGATAGCCTAAAACCCGACTTCACCACTATACAATCTACCCATGTAACCAAATTATACTTGTAACGTATGTACCCTACACATTTATACAAAATTTAAAAAATGAAAAAATAAACAAAGCTGTTCCCTTGTGATAAGAGCTGCTGTGTGTATATAGTCAACTCCTATTACCAAAGATTTTCCAGTAGAGATAGGTATGGAGAATACTGCAGACACTGTTCAAGTCTTCTGGAGAAGTTGATGACCTAATGGCAAACTTTTCAATCCTTCGAGTCTATGAGATTTCTGACAAGGGAAAATAACAATTTTGAACTAGAGATGCCAGAGTTGGATCTGGCTAAAATGTGGGAGGTACAGAGATGCAGAGAAGTTCAGGAAAGACAGAGATGTAGTGAGAAAGTAAATGAAGTCTGAGGTGCAAAGGGATTGCTGATCACCAGACTAACACACAAGACATTTACATCAGCCATGCCTGAGTTTCCAAGTGTCTGCTATTGATAGAAAAGCTTTGGTCCCAGGGCCTTTTCCAGGGAGAACCCCTGGTCTCCCAGATAGACACACTGAGTAATTTCTCTCTGTTCCTCATACACTTCATTCCCAAGTTGGCAAATTTATAAGCTGTACTTCTGTTTTGGTCTCTACTCTTCAACTCTGGTCAGTTGTTCATCCCTGAGCTCCAGACCATTGGTAATGGTCTGTGCCATCTTATCTTTTTCATGCCACAGTTTATCCCCAGGCCTTGACCCTGATTTTTTGGCAAGCGGATGCCAGCCTGCAAGTCAGAAGATAAAGCTAAGGGGGATCACAGATGGATTTGTATTACAAATATCTGCTTAGACATTGCTTGTCTTCAGAATGGAATAAAAATTTTATCTAGAATATGCTATAGGGAAGGCTGTGGTTCTCATATTTGCCCAGTCAACACAGAAGATGTCTCCTCTTGGAATGATTCAGTCACAAATGTGCCATAAATTCCTTTTTCATGTTGATGAAATTAAGTGGTATGGATTTATCAGAAGTACTGCATGGCAGGACTACAAACTGCCGTGCTTGTGAAGTTTCGTGTAGTATACATCCAGTTATCAATGGTCTTAACCATGAGAGAGGAAAGACTGACTTATTTTTAATTAACAGATTTTTAGAGCAGTTTAGGTTTACATAAAATTTGGACAAGAAGTACAAGGAGTTATCATATGCTCTTTACCCCTCCTTGCCTTCAGTTTCCCCTATGAATTTACATCTTGCGTTGGTATGGTACACTTGTTAGAATTGCTGAGCCAATATTGATATATTACTATCAACTAAAGCCCATAGTTTTAGATTTATAGTTCCCTCTTTGTGTTATGTATTCTATACGTTTTGACAAATCCATAATTTCACATATCCATCATTATAGTATCATATAGAATAGTTTTAGTGTTCTAAAAATCTCTTGTGCTTCACCAATTGGTTCCTCCTCTATCTTGGAGTGCCAACCCCTGGCAATTATTGATAGTTTTACTCTCTCCATGAGTTTCACCTTTTCCAGAATGTCATGTAGTTGGCATCATAAGCTTTTCAAGTTGGCTTCTTTTACTGAATAATATGGATTTTAAGTTTCCTCCATGTTGTTTTGATGCTTTATAGAACATCTATTTTTATCACTGAATACTATTCCATTGGCTGCCAAGCTGTCTTCCAAAGTGACTGTACCCTTTTTGCATCCCTACTATCAATGAATAAGTTTCTATTCCTCTACATACTTGCCAGCATTTGGTATTATCAGTATTTTAGATTTCAGCCATTTTAATAGATGTAGTAGTATCATATGGTGATTTTAATTTGCAATTCCCTAGTGACATATGATCTCGAGCATCTTCTTATATGCTTATTTGCCATCTGTATTATCTTCCTTGGTGAGGTTCCTGCTCATATTTCTTGCCTACTTTTAAGTTCAGTCGTTTAATTTTCTGGTTTTAAGAGTTCCATGTATATTTTGCATACAAGCCCTTTATCAAATGTGTTCTGCAAATATTTTTCCAGTCTAAGTATATTTTATTACCAGTGTATTTTGCAGAACAGAAGTTTTTATTTTAATAAAGCCTCACTTTTTTGTTTTTACTTTCATAAATAGTGCTTCTGGTCTCGTATCTGAAAACTCATTGCTAAACCTAAGGTCATCTAGATTTATTCTATGGATGACGACATTACAAGATCAGTGAAATCATATTCAGCCAAAAGTTAGGGAAATATTTTAGAGGTTAATTCATTAAAATTAATAATTAGGCAGTTATATAATAAAATATTTTGTTATTTTAATTTATCTCTGCTTTTTTAAATACACAATTTAATGATTCATCCTCTCGTTCTGTATCAGTACACATGGTCATTTCTCATTTTGTAATCTTATTAAGAAGAGGCTTCAAAATTGTGTAAGATTCCCACAAAACTTAGATCTGGCTGAGTCCAGCCTCAGGACAGCCAAGGGACCTTGGGTTCAAGAGCTCATTTGCCATTGTTTTAACAGCGAGTAGTGGGCAAGCCAGATTTCATGGCTGGCCCACATAGGTGCCTAGTTAGCAAGAGGCAGGGCCAAGGGTCATAACATTGTCAGAGACCAGGTTCTCAGTTCAAGCAAATAAACCTCTGAAAATCCAAGTGTTGTCTCAACTGGTCCCTGCAAGCATTGCCCAAAACTGAACACACTGCCCCAAAATCAGTTTCTTTCAGTTCATCTCATCCAACTGCTTAAGCCAGAAACTCAGATATCATTACAGAATCTTCCCTTTCTCTTTAATTTTCCGTATCTCATCAGTCATCACGTTCTTACAACTATACATTATAAATACTTGATGGCTAGCTCCATCTCTTCTCAGTCCCTACACATGATGTTTACTGTGCTTCATATCCCTCTAGCTGGCTCCCACTCAACCTTCTGGAGTAAACACAGAAGTAATATCCTCCAGAAAATCTCAATGCATTACAGCTGGGTTAGGTGCCCCCTATGATTTCTTGCAGCACCCAAATGACCCCTTTCATAACATGTAATATGTTGTGCTATAATTGCTGAATTTTTAAAATTGTTTTTTTGAAATAAAAATCTAATAAAGTGAAAACAAGTGTTCATTGTAACAAGTCAAACAGTATAGAGAAGTACAAGGAAAATTGATGAGCTTCCCCTAGCCCCCGGCTCTATATAAACTTAATCCATTGTTGTTAATAGCTCCATTGTACCCTACACAAAGGATATACTCTAATTTAGTCAACTATTCACCTGCTTGTCAAGTTTTGTTTTGTTGTTGTTGCAATACACATCCTTGCATATGCTGGGACTTTCACTTTTGTAGATTCTATTCCCAGAAAAAAACAAAGGATATGTGTATCTTTAATAGACATTACAAGATTTTTCTACAAAAGATAGCAATTCACCCTCCCACCAGCAATGCATTAGTGCCTGTGCTTCACAGTCTTCAAGATTGATGCTGTCACTCTATTTTGTTATGTGATGGAAAAAATGGTATTTCATTGTTTTATGAAATGGCATTGCCCTGATTATTTAAAAATATTTTAATATGTTTGTTGGTAATATATATTCTCTCTTCCATGAATTGACATTTCACATCCAGGGCCAATTTTTTTTTACTGGATCCTTTATCTCTTAGTCTATAGGATTTTTAAATTACATGATATGCAAATAATTTGTAATATTTATATAATCCAATATATTTATATTTTTTATTCATAGTTTCTAGATTTAGTCTTATGTTAAATCAAGTTTAGCCTAAAGCTGCCTCCTTACATATTTTAAGTTCAGCCTAAATGTTTGTCTGTACATCATGAACTTTAACGTAAATGGAAGTGTAAACAGACAGTAGCCTATCTTGTGCCAATCACCGAGTTTTAGCCAATCAAATGTGGCCAAATGTTCAAACTGTGTTCAAATAAGGCAAATGCTGAGCTATAAACCAATCCACCTGCTTCTGTACCTCACTTCCATTTATTGTACTCGCTTTCCTTTTTCTGTCCATAAATCTTCCACCACTTGGCTGCCCTGGAGTGTCTCAGCCTACTCTGGCTTGAGAGGCTGCCCGATTCACGAATCGTTCTTTGCTCGATTAAACTGTTAAATTTAATCTGGGTGAAGTTTCACTTTTAACACTTAAGAATTTCTCACTTCTAAGCTTATAAATATTCTTCGGTTACTTTTACTTCATTAGTATTATACGTCTTTGAGATGTTTTGACCTTAATCTGAAACTTACTTGCCTGTGAGTTCCTTGAGGCCATGGATTGTGCCTGACTTATGGAAACCAAAATATGCCACCCCAAAATATACCTTGAATTATTTTGAGATGGCTATCCAGAGGGCCTAACAAATCAGGAAAAGCTTTGAAAAGGTGTCCTTTTGTGGGGAAAATTTGCATCTCTAGAGAAACAAGAAAAACATTTTGACGTAAATAGCAGATACAAATAGTCTTTCTCTGAAGCCCCCTTATCTGCCTTATATGGAAATTATTAACAAAAAAAGCAGCTGAAAGTCTGACCCTTTTCAACATCTTGCAAAGAACTCTCATCACAGCCTACCATATATTCTTCCAGAGCTTTGAGATTATCTGAGAGATTTTTATCTCTATAACAAGATGGTCTTTCCTCACCATCTTTTCCTTCTCATTCATTCTCCTAGAACCAGTGTCCCTACCTTCCTCCCAAGAAACCCTAAGCCTCTATTCTATCTGTAACCTCAGGATAATATAAAAGTTCAGTCACCTGGCCCTTGAGTCTCATATTTGTAAGACTTCTGTGTCCACGTACATATAAATAAATCTGTATGCTTTATGTTAATCTATTGTGCTTCATTTTTTACTTATAATTGATGCAGAATTGTACATATTTGTGGCATACAGTGTGATGTCTCAATGCATGTATACTTTAATGATCAAACAGGGTAATTACCATATCCACTAATTTATATGTTTATGATTTCTTTGTGGTGATGATATTCAAAATCTTTTCATACAGCTATCTTGAAATATACAATGCATTGTTATCCACTTAACATAATGTCCTCCAGGCTCATTCATGTTGTCTCAAATGATAGGATGCAATCTCTATCAAAATACCAATGAAATTCTTAATGGAAATAGAAAAACCAATCCTAAAATTCATATGAAAGACAAATGTCCCTGATAGCAAAAAACAAAAAATTGAAGATGACATCACTGACTTTAAAACATACTACAAAGCTATAGCAACCAAAACACCATAGCGCTGGCATAAAAACGGACATATAGACAGATCAATAGAACTTAATAAAGAAACCAGAAATAAATTCATTAATGTGAAGCCAACTGATTTTTTGACAAAGGTGCCAAGAACACATATTGAGGAAAGGACATTCTCTTCAATAAATGGTGCTGGAATAACTGGCGAGCCATATGCAGAAGAGTGAAACTAGACCCCTATCCCTCACCATACACAAAAATCAACTCTTAAATGGACTAAAGACTTAAATGTAAGACCTGAAACTATCAGACTACTAGAAGAAAAAATAAGGGAAACACTTTATGAAATAGGACTAGGCAAGAATTCTTAGAGAAAGACCTCAGAAGCACAGGGATCAAAGCAAAAAATAGACAAACAGGATTATATCAAATTTAAAAACTTCTACACAGCAAAAGAAACAATCCATAAAGTGAAGAGACACCTTATGGAATGGGAGAAAGTATTTGCAAACTATGTCTCTGGCGAAGAGTTGATATCCAGAATATGTAAATAATTCAAACAACTCAATAGCACAAAATCAAATAATTGAATTTAAAACAGGCAAAAGGCCTGAATAGGCAGTATGTTTTTTAGAGTCAAATTATCAAACCTTTAGAAGGGGAAGGAAAGAAAATTTCCTTTGCCTCTATACTGATTTACCCACTTAGCTGCCGTGCTTAGTATAGGGTCTAGCATGTAAGATTTTCAAAAACATTTGTTGTACTCAAGTAAACAAATGAACAAGTGAATGGACAAAATTATGTTTTCCTTAAACCTATCAATCTAATTCATATATCATGTACCTAACATGTGGTCAAACAAAATGAAAGGGGCTAGCAACACAGTTCTTCCCTTTGAGGAAATCACAGATTAGTGAGGGAGGCAAACATATGTGATAGAATCACATTTACAGATATTAACAGTTGTTTTTATATGTCTTGCCACTCCACTACCAAAAGTATCAGTGCCATTAAACACGCAGCACTCACTGCCTCAGGGAAGACATCACAAGGAAAACAAAAGAACCACATTTTAGACATAGAATTTCAATAGAAAAACTGGAAAAAGCCAGTCCCAACTTCTACCACCTTCACAGTCTAGATTAATGTTTTTTGGCTGAGATTTTAAAATAAATCCTCATTTGTGTCTTAAAGGAGGGGGAGTAAAGGATAAAATAGCTCAATAAGAGCTTAGTATGTGGCTTTAAGAGAAGGAAACTTTGCCCCTTTCCTGGGAAAGACTTTGAAAGCAGCACGAGTCGCTAGGTCCTCCCTGCCCAATCTAGTATGAAGAGCAATATAATAATTTCCTAGATGACCAATATAATCACAGTAAGCAGAAGATAGTTTTAAGGAACTCCTACAGTTCTCCAATGACTACAAGATGGCATGAGAGAAAAATAGAACTTCTTTGAAGCTTGAGAGGGACATAGATGTGGCAGAGCTTGAGTAGGCCCAGCAGAGTGTTTTGATTGGGAACAAAGTCAGAGAAAACAATGCCCTGCATGGACCCACAGCTTGCAAACCAGTGGGGACACGGTATCGCTTAGCAGATGCTAGAGAGCTAAGTGATGTTCAAGGACTAGCTGCAATCCTCCCATGATGATAATAATGCCCAAGAACTCAAGAACAATCTTCAAAAATTGGAGAAAGAGTAGTGCATCTGAAGTGACTAAAATTATTTCTATCACCCATAGGAAAGGGAGGCTCAAAATGTAAATATAACTCAGAGTGAATAAATCTGCAATGTGTGCTGCTACATACATAAGCAAAGAATTACAATATAACATAGTAACTAGAGTAAGAGATATTAAGAACAGGGTAATATGGGACAGCATGGAGGCACATCCTGGGAAGGCTCCTGAGAGACAGTGATGTTTACATTTAAAAGTAAGTTACCCAAGTGAAGGAGTTGGGAAGGAACTTCCAGACAGAGAAGAAAGCAGGGGATAAAACTTGAACACCAAAAAAAAAAAGCATATTTTTAGAGCATAAAACACAGGAAAGGGGAGTACCTACAGAGATAAGGTAGTACCTACAGAGCAAATTGATTCAAATCATGAGATAGAAATGTTAGCATTAAACCAAATATTATGTCATTGGCAGCTATAATGACCACAGCTTCAAGTATCTGATGTTGACATTTTAAATTATCTATGTGATTTAAAAGGTAGCAAATCTATCCCCTTCTATTTTTGTTTCACATTATAGGTAATGGTTCAATATTCAGCAAGCATCTAACTTTTTTCATTGGTTTGTTTATAAGGCCTACTTGTTACATGACATACACTAGAAGGACAAAATATTATGGGGCTCTGAAATTGTTAATTGATCTCATGAGCTAAATATTGTTCACATTTAATAGTTTAGGACTGGAGTGACTGTGTGATTCATTTTGTTACACCTGATTAACTTCTGTACCTTTCCTGAAGCAGCACTGGAAAGGGATGTTGCTCTTCTGAATGTTAAATGTTAAATAATGACTACAGACAGGATTTCACTGTTTCCACTTAGCACCATTAAATAAAGGCACACAATGGAGAGATTTCTAAATGCAAGCTTCAACATGTGGTAGAATTCAGTCATTTTGCAATGAGACCCTCAGTCCCAGAGTATTCATCAGACAAGTGTTAGTGTGGGCTTTGCACATGGCTAAGTAGCAAGCTCAGGTGCTCTCTCTCTCTCTCTTTCTGACCTATTTTCCAGGGTCTAATCACTAATTATTTCTTATCTCTGATCAGTGTAGGTGAGAACACCCAAAACACAAAGCTAAGTGCTTTAGACACATGGGAATGATGCCCTGCTTTAAGAAAAATAAACATGGTATGAATGACTCCAAACTCCCCACTCAAAACATATAAATTAGTTTTAAAATTGTATTAACTTTATGAAAATATCTACAACAGGTTCTCAGCATTTAAATTATGAACATTCTATAAATATTTGCAGACTGTGCTGAAATTAGTTTATTGCATAAAAGGAGGTACACCTGCAGAGTAATTAAATAGTTGCACTGCAAGAGAAATGGTGGCATTTGTTATTATTGTATTCTCAGAATGGACTCATTTTTCAAATAAGCCACTAGATCTCAAAATCACGGCCAGAATTATGAGTACCTGATATAATGGAGAGTTTAGAAATTGTCTTATATTTTGGTTAATGAGTAAAACATTTGGTGTTTATATATGCACATAAGCATTCCATTGAGTAACTCATACTTTGTTATTCAGAAGGTTGATAACAGATATTAAATTAAGCTGTCACTGTATTTCAAATGAACTTCATTTCATACTTTTAAGTAACAGTCATGTGTCAGAGACCACTAAATGTTATCTGAAATATACAGGACATAACCGTGGCTGCTATAGCACTTACAACAGGGAGAAAATAAAAATTACAACAATACTTACTATATGAGGCAGAATAGGATCACACTGAAATATAGCTGACCCTTGAACAATGCAGGTTTGAACTGCACAGATCCATTTACATGTGGATTTTCTTCTACAGTTACTATATCCCTGAGATAGCAAAACCAACTCCTCCTTTTTCTCCTTCACCTATTCAATGTGAAGATGATGAGGATGAAGAACTTTATGATGGTCCACTTCCACTTAATGAGTAGTGTATATATAGTTTCTTCTCATAATTTTCTTAACATTTTTTCTCTAGCTTACTTTAAGAATACAGTATATAATACACATAACGTATAAAATATGTGTTAATTGACTATGTCATTGGTAAGGCTTCTAGTCAACAGAAGGCTATTAACAGCTAAGTTTTGGGGGAGCCAAAAGTTATAGATTTTCAGTTGTGCAAGTCAGCACCCCTAACCTTCACATTGCTCAAGGGTCAACTGTATACACAAGATATTAATATCTTATATGCATACATTATCTCATTGAATCATCCCAAAAACCTTTGCAGCACACTCATTATCCCCACTGTTACAGATGGGAACAGAGAGGCTAAGGAACATTAGGTAACTCACTAAAAATCACAAGCTTGATAAATGGCAATAATGATAAATAGCTCAGGTTCAAAATCAGGCAGGTTTTATAATTCCAAAATTGTTGCTCCACCCACCTCGCCGACTACTAGAGTATAGAGTTTGGGAGAAGCAGTATCAGGAAATAAAAGCCCAAAGGTGAATTAGAGCCAGACTGTGGATACTTGGAATGTCACAGTAATAAGTTTTCACTCCAACATCTATGCAATGGGAAGACATTGAAGTCCTTTAAGCAGAACAGCAATGATATCCAATTTTTATTTTAGAAAGATCAGATCATGCCTCACTATGAATAATCGGCTTTAGGAATAGCTGAAAGTTGAACAAGAGTCCCATTAGAAGGTTGTTGCAGTTCACAGGAGCAATAATGGTGGTCTAGACCAGTAAAGTGACAGTGAAGGTGGAAAGTAATAAATGTTAGTGACATCGTGCATGCAAAATCAACCTGACCTTGGAGCTTTGATCCAGAGGACAAGTGGGCATGAGAAGCAATAGAAGTATCTCAGCTTAGCACTAGCGGCAAGTAGAAGCATGGGATGACTATTAACTGACATCAAAACAGAGAAAGCAGCACAAATTTAGAATCCAGAAGAAAATGAGACAGCTTATGTTCCCATGTTATTTTTTTTCCATTGGGACATTTATTTATTACAGCCTGAATTTTCATGATGCTAAATAAGCAATATGTTTACTTGATCAACTGGTCAGGTTGATGCATCAGCAGGGCAGGTTACTTGAAATATGAAGAGCAGCGCATTAATGAATCTTAAGGATGATTACATCTGTTAAAGTGGATATTCTGAGGTCAGTGTCCTCTGACATTTGTAAGTCCAGGAACTGGACACTGGCTTCAGAGCTCAGTAAATCAATAGATTCAGCCAATGGCTACTTCCCAAAGAAGTGTCAGACGATACTTTAACAGGAACTAAGAACTTCAATGTAATCCAAATGATTTATTTTCACAGCAGCTAAACAAAGTATGTTATCTTTTCATACAAAAAAAAGCAGATAAGTATATGAGGGCAAATCTCTAAAACTTGCCAGTTCCTGAACAACACCAGAAATGGAAAAGCTTTTGAATACTGGGTCTTCAAACACTGCTGTTCTCACGCTTGCAGGCCTCTATCTCCTCAGAAAGCCTCCTGAAGGCCATCTCCACAATAAAATGCAAAACATTCAAATGAAGACTGCATTCTAAGGTGGTTTGCCAGAAGACAAAATTCGGACTGCCCAGTTCTTTTCATCCTGGTATCAGTTCAGATAGAGTTTAATATGTGGGTAAATGTTCCAGGCAGTGGTAATTAAGAAGCTTCAAAATAATGCAGTGATAAATGAATACATTGACTCATTCATCTATTCATTTGAGAAAGCAGAATACCCCAGTGATCACAGGCTATGGGGCCAGAAAGACATTGCTTTGACTCTCATCTACCTCCTAGCTTTGTGGCATCAGGCAAGTCACTTAACCATGCCTCAGTTTTCTCATCTGTGAAAGGAGAGTGATACAAATATAAACATTAAATGACAAATATAAACATTAAGTATTTAGTGCTGTGCCTGGCACAAAGTGGACAACCAAAGACTAGTAGTGAGGTTAACACTCAATATTTATGGAGCACCTGGCCTGTGCAAGTCAATGAACTGCAGGCAGCAGAGAAATAAAGAGGCCCCTGCTCTCCAAAAGTGTTTATCTGGAAATTTGAATTGGAAAGCAAAGTATCATGAGCCTTTTTCTTTAATAAGGCAGGCATATTCATGCCAACTCAGCTTTCATAGGCCACAAACGCTGCTGAACATATTACTTCTCTGGAAAAGGAATTATTGACTTCTACACTATAACCACTAACTACAGCACAATACAGGGGAAAAAAAAGATTTTAAAACAAAAATGTATTAATGAATTATTCA
This sequence comes from Rhinopithecus bieti, assembly GCF_001698545.2. Taxonomy (NCBI): domain Eukaryota; kingdom Metazoa; phylum Chordata; class Mammalia; order Primates; family Cercopithecidae; genus Rhinopithecus; species Rhinopithecus bieti. The sequence continues at coordinate 17,967 of NW_016808856.1, forward strand.
TCTTTGATTCTACTCCCAAGAAGGAGCATGATACATTTTTATGGTTTCAAAGGTAAGATTCAAGTCATTATTATGAAGTATGTTTTGAGAAACACTGATTGTGAGCAATTACTGCAGCACTCATGAAATGACTTTAATGCTTAACTTGTTAAAATAATTGTGCTTGTCCCCAAATGAGTGGACCAGATGCAAGCAACCTCAAAACACGTTTACAAAACTGAGACTTTATTCTTCAAAAAGGGTTTGAACTGCTATTTTGTTTTGTCTTCCAATCTCTATAACAAACATTCCAAAAAGGCCTTCTTACACTTTAATTATGAAATAAAGAGACATCCAAAGGAGTGATGACTATTTCCAGACACTAAGTCCTGTGCAAAAAATAGCTTGTTGGGCTTAAACCAAATGTTTTCAAATAAGTGGATTTATTATTTTAAATTTTTATAAATACCATAGTAATTGGTTTCTAGATTTAATTTCCAGATGGTATTTCCCCAAAATCATTTAGAGAAACATAATAACTTAGGACTGAGAAACTTTCTATCATAACGTGATTTTGCATTCTTAGAGATGAAAGGGTTTGGTGGTGGTGTTTAGGTTTCATTTTCTTATGCGGCGGAACCTTATCAGATATTATATTCAAGCTATGCTACAGTCTGATGGTTGTAGAGGTACTCCCATGGCACCTCTCATTAAGATAAATTATGTTGCTTCTAAGATTATTTCAGCCCATATAATTTTAAATACAATTTTTAATTAATAGTTTCCTAGTTACGTGGTAATTGTGGTTCCCATCAAAAGGCAGGTTCAAATCCATATGACAGGATCAGTTGCAAAACAGCAGACTCCTAGAGATAGAAACTGAGTTCACACAACAGACTATGAAACCAGCAGAAACATTTCACAGCCTCCAAAGCACCTTCTCAACTTCTAAGTTATTGAAAACATTAAGAATGAACTTGAAACTTTCCATTCAACTGGATTAACCAACAGGCTTATTTCATACCTTAAACCATATTTTCTGAATTATACAATGTATTTTAATCCAGGCTCCCATTAACCCATTTCAGAACTTATTACTAGAATTATACATTCCACAGTGAGACTGACCATACATTGATTTTTCTGTGCTGTTCACAGAACATTTTCTTTTGCACCTCCAAGTGTCTTTTAGTCATAAATGTAACAGTAATCCCTAATGACATATTCAGTGATAACAATTGACTGTGTTCTCTCTTCAAAACTGTTTTTCCTAAGATGCTGGTTTTAATTAGCCCCACAAATTCCAAGTACAAGCCAGGTGCCCTTTATGCCAGCATTCAAGGTATTGTATTTTTGCTCCAGATTGTTAGTATTTGCTTTTACCCTATACGTGTGCCACAAGAAAAGCTCATGAGTTCTCAGGACTAAAATGTTTCCCACAAAATAGAATGTTGAAGTTCAGGTGATGAATTCTTAGTACCGATTCTTTGGGAGATCTCTCCTATGCTCACAATTATTTCAAGTTAAATAGAATGAGTACAAGAAAGGATGAAATTGAGCATTCACGTAACAATCCTGTGAGCAGAGCATTAAAACTAAGGCTTCTTCCAGCTTGTCTTCTGTTGACTACCCTAGCCTTAATTTCAAAAAGCCTCTTGAGAAACACAACTTTGGGATATTAATGGTGATTCCCAAAATCTAAGCCCCAATTTGCTATCATCGCTTTCTCTGTGTATTTACACTCTTTTTCTTCATCACCCATACATATTCCATAACTAATTCTAATTCCTAAAGGTGTATCTGAGGGCATAGTTTTAATATATGTATAGACAAAATAATTAAAAGGTGAAATATTTTCATACATATATCCCCTGATAAATCTTTCTAGGAGGAAAAAATGTGACTTAGCTTTTGATAGTGGGAGGAGAGTGTAGTGCTGTTATTTAAAATTGCTTTAGTTCCATTTCTTGAACACTTACTGTATTATACTAAGTTTTGACGAGGTGTAAAAGACACTAAGTTTTGTGCTCTTAAGAAATGTATAATAAAACAGTAGTCACCATGAAGATACATAATTCCAAAAACATATCATTCAAAATTTGCATTTAGCTGACTAAATAAAATGATGCAAGAATATATACATAAAAGGGGTAGGTTTCCTGGAAGCATTGGCATCAAAATATATAAAACTCATAAACCTTTGAAGTAGGCAAAGGGCAGTGTGGTTGCAAGGTGGCAGTACAGCATTCACAACTGGTATAACGCCTTGCATGAAAAATCAAAAGGAGCAATCAAATCCTGAAAGTTCTCCCAAAGCAAGGACCTAAGCAAAGTATTCACTCTGAATTTGGGTACATACACAGGTCCTAAAGGATATGCCAACCATAATTTTTTAAACCTGATAGATACATAGGCACATTAAAGAGATTTTGATTGACTAGGTTAAGGCCAAATAGCTGTCTGCCAAGCATTCAAAGAATAGGAACCCCACCACCCGCCTTCCGCCACCCCGTCAACCTCCCAAGCAACAATATGTGTATCAGAGAATGAGGTCCCAAGCCAAAACAAGCACACTGTTGGGAGGTTAGTGGGAATCAGAAAAAAAAAAGATGATTTTGAGTACCACAAGGTGTTGGGTCACTGAGGACTCCAGGGATATTGTGCCAAGCCTCTTGGGATGGTGGGCTGTAATACCAATAATTCTAAAAAATTATGTCACCCATAACAACATAAGAACAGAGACAATGAGAGCATAAGGCAGTGCCTGTGGACTGACTAGGAGAAAGACATTGCAGAGCACTGGAGTCACTGGAAGCAGAGAAGAGAGATATTGGGGAAGAGGGCATCCTGAGTTCAGATTCTTGATTCTCTCTTCCTGGTGACTCTCTGTAGGACCAACTAAATAGCTAAAAATAATCCTGACAACATACATGTTTGTGTCTAGTAAAAATCCATTATAGTATCTGAGATATTGAGCCTCTTGGAAACAAACGGTTAACAGTAGAACTTCATTGGCTTTATAGCTGTGAGGTTAGTTGACTAGAACATAAAACTTTATGAACAGGCTTGTCTCTCCAGCGGAATATGGAACACAAAATACAGTTGCCCAGGAGATTGGGCAATGAAGGTAGGGTGAAGTTTAGTTCACCTAGTGGATTCACTTATTGCAGGGAGAGAATCATCTGTGTGCAGTTCTAGGACAGTCCAGCTATTCCTGTCAATAACAGCTAGCTGAATACAATCTCTAGCAAAATCCTACAGTTTTTTTTAAATGGAAATAGAAAACAGTCCTACAATTCATATGGAACCATAATAAGCCCTGAATAGCCAAAATGAGATTGACCGAAAAGAACAAAGCTGGAGGCATTACGCTTCCCGATTTCAAAATATATTAAATAGGTACAGTAATTAAAATAGTATGGTACTAGCATAAAGACAGACACATAGACCAATGGAACAGAATAGACAGCCCATAAGTAAACCCATGAACATATGGTTAAATTATCTTCAATAGGGTGCCAAGAATTCACAATGGGGTAAGGATATTATCTTCAAAAAACTGTGTTGAGAAAACCAGACATCCACATGCAAAAGAATGCAATTTGATCTTTATCTGTGATGGTTAATATTAAGTATCAACTTGATTGGGTTGAAGGATGCAAAGTATTGTTTCTAGGTGTGTCTGTGAGGGTGTTTCCAAAGGAGATTAACACTCACAAGAGGGGAAGCTGACAGAGATACCTACAGACGGAGTGCTGTGCCACCTGGTGCCGACAAGAAAGCCGAGGCTGGGGCTGGGTCAGCAACCGAATTCCAGTTTAGAGGCGGATTTGGTCGTGGACGTGGTCAGCCACCTCAGTAAAATTGAAGAGGATTATTTTGCATTGAATAAATTTACAGCCAAAAAACAAAAAAAACAAAAAAAAAAAAAAAAAAAAAAAACATTTAAGTCAGCGGACTGGGAGAGGCAGACCCACCCTCAGTCTGGGTGGGTACCATCTAATCAGCTGCCAGCATGGCTAGAATAAAGCAGGCAGAATAAAGTGGAATGAGGAGACTTGCCGAGTCTTCCAGCCTTCATCTTTCTCCCATGCTGGATGCTTCCTGCCCTCGAACATCAGACACCAACTTCTTCAGCTTTTGAATTTTTGGACTTACACCAGTGATTTGCCAGGGGTTCTAGGGCTTTCGAGCACAGACTGAAGGCTGCATTGCAGGCTTCCCTACTTTTGAGGTTTTGGGGCTCAGACTGGCTTCCTTACTCCTCAGCTTGCGGACGGCGTATTGTGGGACTTCGCCTTGCAATCATGTGAGTCAATTCTCCTAATAAACTCCCCTTCGTATATACATCTATCCTATTAGTTCTATTCCCTTACAAAACCCTAATACATTGCCTTATACCATACACAAAAATCAACTTGAAATGAATTAAAAATTTAAGTACAAGACCTTAAATCCTAAAGTGTCTAGAATAACACATAGCAGAAAAGCCTCCTGAGGTTGATCTAGGCAATGATTTCTTGGTGTGATCACCAAAAGTACAGCAACGAAAACAAGACAGACAGGTGGGACTACATCAAACTAAAAAGCTGCTGTACAGCAAAGGAAATGATCACAAAATATAAAGGCAACCTGTGTAATAGGAGAAAATATTTGCAAACCATGTATTTGGTAAGAGATTAATATCTAAACTATATAAGAAACTCCTATAACTCAATAGCAAAAAAGCAAATAACTCAATTAACAAACAGATAGAGGATATAAAAAGTGACTTCTATAAAGAAGACATACAAATAGCAAATGGGTATATAAAAAGGTGCTCAATATCACTAGTCATCAGGGAAATCAAAATCACAATGAGGTATCATCTCATACTTGTTAGGATGGCTATTATCAAAAAAACACAAAAGATAACAAGCATTGGTGAGGATGTGGAGAAATTGGAATTCCTGTACACTGCTAGGATGAAAATAAAATGGTAGAGCCTCTGTGGAGCAAAGTATGGAAGTTCCTAAAAAAATTAAAAATAGAACTACCAGATGAACCAGCATACCCCTTCTGGGCTATTATTGAAAATACTTGAAAACAGAACATCAAAGAGCTGTCTGCACTCCCATGTTAATTGCAGCATTACTCATTATAGCCAAGATATGGAAACAACCTAAATGTTCAAAAATGGACAAACAGATAAAGAAATGTGGTATGAACATACAATGGAAATTTATTTAGCCTTAAATAAGGGAGTCTTGCTATTTGTAACAATATGGATGAACCCTGGGGACTTTATACTAAGAGAAATAAGCCAAGCACACAAGGGAAAATACTGTATAATCTCACTTATGTACAGTATCTAAAATAGTCAAACTCATAGAAACACAAAGTAGATTGGTAGTTGCCAGGGACCGGGGAGAGGGGCAAGTGGGGAGTTATTTTTAATATGGATATAAAGTTTCGGTTATACAAGATGAGTGAGTTCTAGATATCTACTATAAAACATAGTGCCTATCTTTAGCAACACTGTATTGTGCACTTAAAAGTTTTGTTGAGGGTAGATCTCATGTTAAGTGTTTTTCTCACAGAAAAGGAGGGCATAAGGAAACAGAGGTGATGGGTACGTATATTACTCTGACCATGGTGATGGTTTCAGGGGCATATGGATGTGTCCCAACTTATGAAACTATATACATTAAATATATACAAATTGTTACGTAATTATGTATCAATAAAGCTATTAGTTTTTTTCTTGTACAACAAAATCTGACATTTCAAAAAGATATTGGTTTTTTGGCAGATAAAAAAATGAAAACCTAACAGCACAGAGCAAAAAAAAAAAAAAAGTTAATGAATAAAATAAGACACTGAGGAAAGATCCAAAAAACCTGAGATATGATTACTAAGAGCTTCATGAAAAAAAAAAAAAAAAAAAAA